>NC_089508.1:193721403-193970103 GCF_036850995.1 Saccopteryx leptura | reverse complement strand
GTGAACCAGCAGGTCCTCAGGGGGGAAGTGAGCAGTGAACCAGCAGGTCCTCAGTGTCGGGGGGAAGTGAGCAGTGAACCAGCAGGTCCTCAGCGTCGGGGGGAAGTGAGCAGTGAACCAGCAGGTCCTCAGTGTCGGGGGGGAGGTGAGCAGTGAACCAGCAGGTCCTCAGGGGGAAGTGAGCAGTGAACCAGCAGGTCCTCAGTGTCAGGGGGAAGTGAGCAGTGAACCAGCAGGTCCTCAGTGTCAGGGGGAAGTGAGCAGTGAACCAGCAGGTCCTCAGTGTCGGGGGGAAGTGAGCAGTGAACCAGCAGGTCCTCAGTGTCGGGGGGAAGTGAGCAGTGAACCAGCAGGTCCTCAGTGTCGGGGGGAAGTGAGCAGTGAACCAGCAGGTCCTCAGTGTCGGGGGGACTCAGCGTCGGGGGGAAGTGAGCAGTGAACCAGCAGGTCCTCAGTGTCGGGGGGACTCAGCGTCGGGGGGAAGTGAGCAGTGAACCAGCAGGTCCTCAGGGGAAGTGAGCAGTGAACCAGCAGGTCCTCAGGGGAAGTGAGCAGTGAACCAGCAGGTCCTCAGCGTCGGGGGGAAGTGAGCAGTGAACCAGCAGGTCCTCAGTGTCGGGGGGACTCAGCGTCGGGGGGAAGTGAGCAGTGAACCAGCAGGTCCTCAGGGGAAGTGAGCAGTGAACCAGCAGGTCCTCAGTGTCGGGGGGAAGTGAGCAGTGAACCAGCAGGTCCTCAGCGTCGGGGGGAAGTGAGCAGTGAACCAGCAGGTCCTCAGTGTCGGGGGGAAGTGAGCAGTGAACCAGCAGGTCCTCAGGGGGAAGTGAGCAGTGAACCAGCAGGTCCTCAGCGTCGGGGGGAAGTGAGCAGTGAACCAGCAGGTCCTCAGTGTCAGGGGAAGTGAGCAGTGAACCAGCAGGTCCTCAGTGTCGGGGGGAAGTGAGCAGTGAACCAGCAGGTCCTCAGTGTCGGGGGGACTCAGCGTCGGGGGGAAGTGAGCAGTGAACCAGCAGGTCCTCAGTGTCGGGGGGAAGTGAGCAGTGAACCAGCAGGTCCTCAGTGTCAGGGGGAGGTGAGCAGTGAACCAGCAGGTCCTCAGTGTCGGGGGGAAGTGAGCAGTGAACCAGCAGGTCCTCAGCGTCGGGGGGAAGTGAGCAGTGAACCAGCAGGTCCTCAGTGTCAGGGGGAAGTGAGCAGTGAACCAGCAGGTCCTCAGGGGAAGTGAGCAGTGAACCAGCAGGTCCTCAGTGTCAGGGGGAGGTGAGCAGTGAACCAGCAGGTCCTCAGGGGAAGTGAGCAGTGAACCAGCAGGTCCTCAGTGTCGGGGGGACTCAGCGTCGGGGGGAAGTGAGCAGTGAACCAGCAGGTCCTCAGCGTCGGGGGGAAGTGAGCAGTGAACCAGCAGGTCCTCAGTGTCGGGGGGAAGTGAGCAGTGAACCAGCAGGTCCTCAGGGGAAGTGAGCAGTGAACCAGCAGGTCCTCAGCGTCGGGGGGAAGTGAGTGGAGCAGGAAAGCATGGAACACGAGAAACAGCCCAGAAACTCGTGAAATACAGCACTCTGTAGAAACGCACACGCGGGCACAGCAGGACGGACCGCGGCATTCTCGCTTGTCCTAACCCCCAGATTCTGTCCGTTCGTAAGGACGGTGGGACGTCTGGGAACTAGTAACAGAGACCTCTCCGTGGAAGGGTTCATGCTCTCATACTGAACGTTCAGGGCTGGGGTGAAGGCTCCACAAAGTCACCAGGGGCCCAGTTCTCCCTGTCTTCCTGCCCCATCAGACTCACCGGGGGCTTCCATCCTCAGCATCACCTCGTGGTCCAGGGTGGCTGCTGGAGCTCTAGCTATCAAATCCCCGTCCTGAGCCGCCAGAAGAGGGGCAGGGAGGAGGAGCAAGGGGGCCGTCACCCAGCCTGTCTGTCAGGAAAGGAGCCTTCTCTTCAGCCCCACCCAGGAACCCCCGCGGACATCACAGTGGCCACACCTGGGAGCGAGAAAGGTAGGGAGCTGTGTTCTTTTAACTGGGAACACTGCTGCTCCTGCTACTGGGGAAGGGAGGATGGGGATTCGGAGCGCAACCGGCCGTCTTGACGAGAATGGATAAGTAAGTGGCAGTGTATTTCTGCAGCGGAGTACTATGTAGTGGTTAAAACCGAGGCAAGAGAGCAAGGTGGATCTGCAGAAACAATCCTCAAAGTATTCAGTCTCTTGCCTGAAAAAGCAAGTTGCGAAGGGTTCGCATTTATATCGAGTTTGAAAGCCTGCAGAACAGCGTGCCGAGTCTCCTTGGGCCGCACAAAATACGTGGAGAAGGTCTAAAACCCTCGGAGAGAATGGGGAGAATGAAACACCCTAACGGCAGGTGTGGCGGGAGGTCGGGCGGGCAGCGGGGCCAGAAACCGATGCCAGGATTTCAGTTCCGCCTGGTAGTGCTTTATTTCTTTAAAAACGAACAGAAAAAGACAAGGAGGAAACAGCAACATATTAAGTCTGGCTAAAATCAAATTGTGGGTGCGCAGCAGCAGCTAAGGTACCCTCCCCTGGACGTTTCTGTATGTTTGACAGTTTCCGTAGCACGTGAGTTAGAGAAGGTGGGGGGGGGGTCGTATAAAGGCGTAACTAATGAAGTGTAACTTCCATGCGGCGGATTCACGCACCTCACGTGTACAGCCTGATACATCTTCCTAAAGGAAGCCCGTCCAGAGGAAGGTGTGGAACCCGCACTGCCCTGCGGGAAGTTCTCTCAGCCCCTCCCTCTCCACCGTGGACCCCGCGAAGAGTAACCACCATCGCGACTCCTCGCCCCGCAGACGAGCTGCCCCTGTGCGAGGCTGTCCCCCGAGGGGATCACTCCGCCCGCCACCGGGAGTTCTTCCAGGCTGACTTCATTCTCTCGGCCTCAGGCCTCCAAGGGGCATCCTGAGGGTTGGCTTCTAAACGTCCTCATTTTTTACTCAAGTCAGAGGGCAGGGACCGGGCCTTCCAGGTGAGAAAGAAATTTCATCGTTCACTTTCTGAGCCCCTCGGAGCAGCGAGGAGGGAGATCTGAGTCTGGGTGGCTTTCAGAAGCCTCTGCTTGGGGTGCTTACAGCCGCTGTCGGTGAGTTGACAGTGCCCCCAGGTCCCCTCCCGGTCCTCAGTGTCCCTTACTACTGCCTGATGTCTGGTTTAAATAGCAGCAACCGGGGCCCGGGGCTGAGGGGGCGTCTGGTGGGGCCTCCACAGCTCAGGGCTCGGACAGCGCACCGGGGGTGTCAGAATAATTCAAGCTGCGAAGGGAGACGTAGGCAGTATTTCAGTCACACGTCCGAGATGGGCCCTGTGCCCGTCGCTCCCTCACTGCCAGCGTCCGAAGGGTAACCCGTTCATGCCACTGTCGTCAAGGATGCTGACTTACAGCGTCCAGGCGTGCTCTCGTAAAAGGCGGGGACCACGGATCCACGCTCGTGTCTGTCGCACGGGAGGCCTGGAAGGGAGCAGCACTTTGAACCCTCTGACCCGTGGTCAGTTTCCTGGGTGTGCAGTGCTGGCGGGCTGGGCACCACCCATCGGCTCCCTGACAGGTGGGGAACCGACTTCCTGCACTCTCACACACTCACACACATACACACATATATATCATATATACTCACACTCACATACACACATATATATCATATATACTCATTCTCACATACACACATACACACATATATCATGTATACTCATACTCACATACACACACACATATCATATATACTCATACACATATATCATATATACTCATACAGACACATACACATATATATATCATATACTCATACTCACATACACACATACACACTCATACAAACGCACACACACATACACACACATTCACACATGTACACACACGTACACTCATACACATACACACATATATATCATATATACTCATACTCACACACACACGTACACACTCACACGTACACACTCATACACACATTCACACATTCACACACACACGCTCACACACAAGTACACACACATACACACATATATCACACACACACTTACACACACACTCATACATACACACACATACACACGCACATACTCATATACAGACACACACGTACACACACATTCACACATGCACACACACTCACATACACATACACACATATACTCATACACTCACCCATACATACTCACATGCTCACACACACACTTACACACACTCACACTTACATATACATGCACACACTCATACACACATACACACTCACATACACACAAACCGCTCACACACACTCACACTACGCTGGGCCCAGTGAAAGCTCTACTTCTGTTTTAAACGAGTCATTTTTCACTTCCACATTATCACTTTGTTTTGTCTGCAGCGGGGACTGTAGTCAGAGTTATGTGTGCTCTTGGTGGTTTTCCCGGGAAGACGGATCGCCCCAGATGACAGCGTGAACGGGACCGCCAGACCCCCGCGCCGCCCTGTTCGGATTGGCTTCCAGAAGCAGTTCCCGGGCCTGTGCCACCGCGGTTGGGTTTTGCACAAGACAAGAGGCCAGCAGGAATTATGCAGGTAAAACAGGGCATCCCGGCGAGAAGGCAGGTACCAGTCATGTCCGGGAGGGGACGTGCAGGACGGGGGTGGCTTCAGTGAGGCTGGCGGGCCACCTGCGCGAGGAGACCCTGCGCTGATTTCCGCAAAGAAGCAAAAAACCGCGGGAGAGCTGGTTGCCCAGTCCGTGCCGCCCACGCCGGACGGCGTCTGTCTGCCTGTGAGGTCCCTGCGACTTGAGAAAGTGGGGGGCACCGCGGCTCCAGAGAAGGATGGCGACCAGTCGGGTGCTAATGAGGAGCCCGCTGAACGACGGAGCCTGTGCAGGAAAGGAGCTGATGACCTTGAGGACCCGGCCCGGGAGAACGGCGGGAGCCGGTGTGTCCTTCCGGCTGCTGAGAACCAGGAGCTGATGGGGGAAGAGGCGCAGAGCGGAGCGGCTGAGAAGGAGGGGGTGTCGAGCCAGACTGCGATGCGGTGCCAGCACCTCTCACGTCGCGGCAGACAGCTGGCTCGGCGGTGGCGGCTGGTCCTCCGCCTGCAGCTCCCCGGGGCCTGGCCGCGCGGTCCAGCTCTCCTCTCTGCCACCTGGACAAAAGCTGTCCCCGTTAAAACTCGAGCCATTCACACATCCATCAGATCTCAGAGCTGCCCGTGTGTGCCGCACCGGGGACTAGCAGACACCGGAGTGCCTGAGAGGCTGAAGAAACGAGAACTCTCTGAGGATGCAGCACCTTCGCAGGACTCGCCCTCCGCCCGGCCCACGGGCTGGCAGTCTCGTCAAATCGCTGCTAATTAACACCTTCCCCACCCCACCCCCACCTCCCATCCCCGCCGCAGGAAAAACAATTTATAATTAAGTCAGGCAGCCCACGCACCATCACGCCAACACCTTCTATGTATGTTTTGAACATGCTCTCACATTTCATGATCCGTTTATTTTACAAGGCGGGTAAACGGCAGGCAATTATGGCGATAATACGGCCGAGGCGCTTGGTTTTTATCTCTCCGCTGTAAATTGCGGTCGTTCCAGCCCTGGCGGTGACGGTGACGCTTTCCACCCCTCTCTCGGTGTCTTTCTATCACTTGACAATAAATGCGAGTTTTCAAAAAAAAAACCACAACAACAACAACAAAAAAGACACACACACAAAAAACAAGAGTTTGTTATAATCGTATCACCTATTCAAATAGCAATATAATTTAAAATTTTCTTGGTAGGCACAACTCCAATTAATTACAGTAACAGAGATTCTACGATACGGTACATGCCTCTGAAGAACATCATATTAAGAGTATTAACTATTGTGTGTCATTTTTTCTCTGCATAAACAAAACGTGCTATTTGGATAATTGGGCAGGCGATTTCGCTTTTGAAAGACGCTATTGAAGGACACAAGGATTAGATTTTTAGATTCCGTATGAGAAGGCAGTGCATCCTGCATGTAATTTCTCGGTGCGAGCTCAGGGCTAACGAGCCTCGGAGACTCCGGGAGCAGCTGCGGGGAGAGCCGGACCCCGGAGGGCTTCCAGGCCCCTCAGCCTGCGTTCGTGCCCACGCCCTCTGGACCGCCCTCGGTCTCCTTTGCCAGGGACCTGCTCAGACTTGAGAAGAGGGAGCCCGGCCAGCCGTTTGTAGAGGTCCGAGAGGGTCAGTACCTGAAGGAGGCACACCGTTGGGGTGATCTCTCTCAAAACTCCCAAACAGGCCCTGGCCGGTTGGCTCAGCGGTGGAGCATCGGCCTGGCGTGCGGGGGACCCAGGTTCGATTCCCGGCCAGGGCACACAGGAGAGGCGCCCATCTGCTTCTCCACCCCTCCCCCTCTCCTTCCTCTCTGTCTCTCTCTTCCCCTCCCGCAGCCAAGGCTCCATTGGAGCAAAGATGGCCCGGGCGCTGGGGATGGCTCCTTGGCCTCTGCCCCAGGCGCTAGAGTGGCTCTGGTCACAACAGAGCAATGCCCCGGAGGGGCAGAGCATCGCCCCCTGGTGGGCAGAGCGTCGCCCCTGGTGGGCGTGCCGGGTGGATCCCGGTCGGGCGCATGCGGGAGTCTGTCTGACTGTCTCTCCCCGTTTCCAGCTTCAGAAAAATACAAAAAAAACAAACAAACAAAAAAACCCCCTCCCAAACAGCGCACAGCACTCCCCTTACACCTCTGCTGCGGGCTCTGTCCTTGGGGAGAAAGCGAGGTATTTCAAGAAACGAGGCAACCTATTCGTGTGATTGAAGGGTTACTTCCCAAACTCTCACCTCTCTACAGCCTAGCAGGAAACTCTGGTCATGTCACCCACCACAAGCCTTCCTCTGCAGTAACGTGGGTGGCCTCTCACTAGTTAGGTTAGGGAAATGCAGAACTACATTGTCACGGGAGGGGGGGGCGGAGAGCACAAAATAAAATGCCCTTCCCCCCACCCCGCCACCTAGGTTTTGAATGCATGGAACATGGCCACAGCATGGCCTATCCCTGAAGACCTCCTGACATTGGAAAGTATGGCATCTGAGGTTTGACTGTTCTAAAGCCCCTCTGCACGGTCCTCACACTGTCATGCCAGGCCACCAGAGAGAGCCACAACTCTTTTTTTTTTCTTTCTTTAAGTCAGAGGTGGGGAGGCAGAGACAAACTCCCACATGTGCCCCAACCGGGATCTACCCGGCAAGCTCCTACCAGGTGATGCTCTGCCAATCTGGGGCAGTAGCCCTGCCCTGTTGCTCAGCAACTGAGCTATTTTAGTGCCTGAAGCCAAGGACATGGAGCCATCCTCAGCTCCTGGGGCCAACTTTGCCCAGAACTTTTTGAGCCATGGCAGCAGGAAGGGAAGAGAGGTGGGGGAGGGGTAGAGAAGCAGATGGTCACCTTTCCTGTGTGCCCTGACCAGGAATCGAACCTGGGGACATCCACACGCTGGGCCAATGCCCTACTATGGAGCCAACTGACCAGGGTCAGTGGTCATTTGTGTGACAATAACAACCACAACTGGGCTCTTCCCTAAATTTTACAAAAGTGGATTTGCAAAGATTAGCTCTTTTGTTTGTGATCCCAAGATCTCTACCGCTTGGCAGTGGTGATGGGGGTGGGTGGCTGGTGTGTGGATTTACTTTTTTAAATCATAATAGGAATCAGAGCAAAGGCGAGGTGACCGTTCCATCCTGTCCTGTAGCCCCCTCTCTGCCATCTCTCTCCCTCGCTGGAGTTCCGAACCTGCACCGAGCTCCACGCGCCCTCCGCGCCTTTCATCTGGGCTCTGGGCGCCATTCCTTACGGCTCCTGTGTCATTGGCAGCAGGTCCGAAAGTCCCCGCAGAACGCCAGGAGGGAGGCCGCTCCCTGCTTGTCCACTGGCCCCGTTCTGAAACGCGATCTCCATTCTTCTCCCGTCCCCGGTGCTGATGGAGGAGCGGATTTCACCGCAAAGCCAGCACAGCTGTTTTGTGACTCATGGGGATATCATATTTAGCATGTTTTCCCCCGGTGAAATGTATTTATTTAGATGACACATAATACTGTTTAAAAAGCCAGGCCTGCTTTGCTCTTACTGTCAGCCCTTATGGAAGAAAATGGAGTGGAGCAGGCGGAGGGGGTCCTTTGGGAGAGCCAGCTGGTCCGGGAGCCGTCCATGCCGCGAGCCTACCCCGGAAATCTGCACGATAGGAATTGATGTGGCACCAGAAATCAGAAGTAGCTCTGCAGCCAGCTCACCCTAAGCATTTGAGGTTCGCAAACATTGCCACTGGGTCTGAGAGGTCACTCACTGAGCGCACACAAGCAAACATCTGGAGAGAGAAACCCAGTCATCTCCCACTTGAGTTGACAGGGCATCTTGGGAAATGATGCGGCATCACGGTTTTTATCCTCTCTGTAGGTCAGCCTCTGGAAAGTAACAAGGCCATTAGCGCTCGAACAAGCCAGATGGTCCACTCAGCAGATTGCAGGCTCCCCCTTGCCTGGTCTCCGCGGCTGCTCTTCCCGGGCTTGCCATTACGGGCCTCGCTGAGCCCGAGCTCGGAGCATCTCTTAAATCCAGGGAATGAGGACAGGGTGCAAATGAAGTGAACGTGTCAGTGACGGGCAGCCTTCCCATTCTGCTGTCAGTGTTCTTGTTCGTGATGTCGGGAGCACGGTGACTGCCCAGGCAGCATGCTGGGGGCCGTCTCCAGAACCTCCCGTTTTATCAAGTGTGTCATCCTGCACTTGCTCACATTCGAGCTTGTATCTCCCTCCTTCCTGTCCACCCGCAGGGTCTTAAAACCTTGTTTCCATGTCACCCTCTTCCCTGCTGACCCAGAGCGTTCTCCGCGCCACGCCCCCCACCTCCTCCAGCTCCTGCAAGAGGGAGTTAGATAAATCAGGAGCCGCCTGCTCTGTGTACTCCCTCTGGAGAAAAGGTCCTCTCCGTGAATCACCGGCATTTGTTGTCTGCTCCCCAGCATTCCCCGGCTGGGTCGGAACAGCCCCCACACCTTTTCAGCTGGTCAGCAGCTCAGTTATTTCAAAGGCCCTTCAGAAAATAACATTATCTGAAGTCTTGAAAATCTAAGTAGGCGCTTTTCAAACCCGTAGCAGCAAAACCCTTGGTTACCCTCCTGTTAGGCCGCCACCAGACCACCTAGAAAGGTGAATGTATCGATCAAGACCTGAAAAAGTACTCAGTCAACTGGAAGCTGAGGGTGAAGAGCAACAAGGAACCCAGGGAAAGTGCAGCACAAAACCCAGCTCTTGCCCGCCTGTGTCACCTTGCAGTCTGCACACTCTCAGCTGCAGATTGGAGGGGGCCACCTTTCCCAGGTCACCCTCCAGCCCCCCCTTTTCAACCCCGGCTCCCATCTACGGTTCCAGTCTCCACCTTCTGGCTCTCTGACAGTCAAAGCCAGGGACACTGTTGTTCTTTGTTCTGTCCTGTAGGGCCAAGGAAATCACAGTGCTCAGTGGGTATAGTGATGATACTGATGGTGATGAAGATGGTGAAGGTGGGGGTGATAATGTTGTGATGGTGATAGTGATGATGATGGTGGTGGTTATAGTGATGGTGGTGATGGTGATGATGGTGGTGGTGATGATGGTTGTAGTGGTGATGGTGGTGGTGGTGGTGGTGGTGGCGATGATGGTGGTAATGGTGATGGTGGTGATGGTTATGGTGATGGTGGTGGTGATGATGGTGATGGTGGTGATGATGGTGGTGATGATGAAGACGGTGATAGAGATGATGATGGTGATGACAGTAGCAGTTACCAGTACAGGCACTGTTCTTTGTAGTTGATGTGTGTTAATTCATTGAATTGCGTGTATTAATCACTGACCCCCGTATGAGTCAAGTGTTTTTATTGTGGTCAATTCTATTTTACAGGTGAGGAACCTGGGGCACAGAGCTGTTAAGTAACTGCTCAAGGTAACGCAGCTTGGCAGGCAGAACTGGGGTTGGACCCAGACAGTCTGGCTCCTGAGCTCCGGCCGGCAGCCATCCGTGCAGGTGCCGCAGAGTCTCTGGTGGTCAGCCTAGAAGTGAGTGAACCTGTGTCACTGCCACGTAGAACTCTCATTAATGATGTTAAATGACCCCACAAGCAGTGAGGATGGGCTGGGAGGTGAGGAGACAGAGGGCTTCACGAGGCCACACCTTTTCTCAAAAGGAATCTTACCTAAAAACAAAATGCAAGCAGAGCTGTTTGGGAGGAAGTGGGTAAGAGGGTGTGGAATCTTGTCTCTGGACCTCCTCAAAGGCCCTCCGTCCTGGCCCTGAGGGCTCTGTCCCCAGAGGCGCCGGGCAGACAGAACTCAGCTGGGAAACCCGTAGGTTCCAGGTGTGGCAGCGAACACTGGCCCCCATTTATCCCCTCCCGCCTTGTGCTAGGGTCTTCCTCCCTTACCAGTTTTGTCAACACTGCCTTTGGGATGGAGTCTAATTATCCTCATTTTACAGGAGAGGAGACAGGCTCGGGCAAGCGTTGCCACCAGCTCAAGTTCACGGAGTCTGAGTTGGTAGCAGAGCGGGGGAGGGGCCAGGACGGCGTGACTCAGGAACCCTGCCCGTCCCTGGGTACTCGGGCCGCTTGCTGTCCACGACCCTGCAGGAGCGAGAGCCCTCAGGTCCCAGGGCCCGTGCTGACACCCCCTCGGGCCTCAGAGGACCCAGCACAGCCGTCGGACACGACTTCTCCAGGCAGCACCTGTGCGGCCCCCACACCCCGCCCACTCACTCACCCCTTGCCCTGTGGGTTGTTCTCAGTCCACAGGCTTCTCGTCATGATTCCAGTTGCCACCCGCGTGGTCCGGATGGAGGCTGCGAGCCGACTTATCTGTGCTGTCGGTCCCTAGGCCCCGCCCAGGCGCGCTCAGGGCCGAGGGCACAGCTGTGAGCCGACGTCCTCGCGGGCACGGTGGCCCTCTGTGCTGGCAGGCCCCGCTCTGCTGCCAGCCACCCTTCCCTGCTGGCATGATGGACCCACCCTTCCTTCTCTCCAGTCGGGCGTGGGAGAGCGTCGTGGCGTTGACCGTGGTTTGACCTAGTACGCGCTGGCTGCAGAAGCTGTCCCGACAGCCTCTGTGACCCAGGCCAGAAGTCCACTCAGGCTGTTAGCGGTCTCCTTTTCATCCTCTCCCCGTAGAGAACATCTGTGAGTCACATCGTCCTCGTCACAAGTGGAGCGAGCAGCGGTGGGGTTGGTGCTCCAAGCCGGATGCTGACCTTGGCTGTGGTCAGGGAGTCGTGTTGCTTAGTGACCGAGAGGGTCTGCCACGGAGTCCGAGGGGGAGCTTGCCTGACTAGCACCACCTCCTCTCTCTCTCTTTTTTTTTTTTTTTTTTGTATTTTTCTGAAGCTGGAAACAGGGAGAGACAGCCAGACAGACTCCCGCATGCGCCCGACCGGGATCCACCCGGCACGCCCGCCAGGGGGCGATGCTCTGCCCCTCCGGGGCGTCGCTCTGCCGCGACCAGAGCCACTCTAGCGCCTGAGGCAGAGGCCAAGGAGCCATCCCCAGCGCCCGGGCCATCTTTGCTCCAATGGAGCCTTGGCTGCGGGAGGGGAAGAGAGAGACAGAGAGGAAGGAGGGGGTGGGGGGTGGAGAAGCAAATGGGCGCCTCTCCTGTGTGCCCTGGCCGGGAATCGAACCCGGGTCCCCCACACGCCAGGCCGACGCTTTACCGCTGAGCCAACCGGCCAGGGCCCACCTCCTCTCTTTTTGGGGAGCCTCTCTCCCCATGCTCCACAGAAGCGGTGGTGCTGGTTGCTAGCCTCAGGAGCCATCCCTTTGGCCCCAGGGATCCAGGGCTGGATTTTCCTGAGTGGAGCGTAGGGCGGAGGCCCTTCCTACTCCTGTAGAAATTCCGTCCTGCCACGTCCCTCCTCTCATGTCTCCCGTGGAGGTCTGAGGGAGCAGAAAAGGGAATGGGAATCAAGAGACAAGAAGGAATCGGGAGACAGGCGGGGAGGGGGGAGAGGAGCCCCTCTAAGCTCCGTTTCTGGGGTCCCCGGAGCCAGAGACGCAGCCTGGTGTTCCAGTTACCCACGCTGGTGCACGTGGCCCTCTCGTTGATTGCAGCCCGTGTGTCCAGACTAATCAAGCCCCCTCTGAGTTTCCCACTGAGTCTTTAGAAGTCTTTCCTCTTTAATGTTGTTGAAAGGGCGTCTTTTCATGGGACGGCTGGTAGTAATTAGTCTGTCTACCCAGAGGGGGGTTCCTTTCTCTAATTAACACAAAGGTACTTCACGGGCTAACAGACGTCCAGACTTGCCCCTCAGTTTTACACCTGGCTTCCCAGTCTAGTCACTGCTCCTTAGTGAAGGCTGGGTCCCTAACCCACGCCTACCTGGGAAGAGCCGCGAGTCCATCAGCCCTGACAAAAATTGATCTCCCCGCCCCCTTAACCAAGCCGTCAAATGCGCATCACCTGCGGGGGGGCCCCCAGGCGATGCCCCCCCCCCCGTGTTCTTGTCAGGGGTTAACCAGAGTGTCATCAGGAGGGGACAGTTAGCAAGTGCAGGAAGTGGGGCATTCTAAAGGGCAATGGACCTGGACTCCCCCCGAAATGGAGTGTGGTGAGAAACAAAGGAGGAGAAAGAAGTGGGGAGCCTGCGGGGTCAGAGCAAGCACACTCGGAAGGTGAACCCCGCGAGGGTCCCCGAGAAACAAAGCACAAAGCCCAGCAAGCCAGCTACAGAACAAAGAGGGGGCGTACGGGGTCACGCATCAGGTAGCGGAGTTCGTGTTAATTCTTATAGGTGTGACTTTGCGGTCATGGTCATGGCCATGGTCAGCAGAACACGGACAGTAGCAGGTCCTGTGCAGGGTGGCTGTGGGGGGTCAAAGGAGATACCCCAGGAAGAGAAAGTAGGAGAATGTTCTTACGATGCATGATGGGGTGCGGTGCTGTGGATGCTTCAGCAAGAGGAGAGACAGAGACAGAGAGACAGAGAGAGAGAGAGAGAGGAGGGAGGGGGAGAGAGAGAGAGAGAGAGAGGAGAGACAGAGACAGAGAGAGAGACAGAGAGAGAGAGAAAGGAGGAGGGGGGGAGAGAGAGAGAGACAGAGACAGAGAGAAAGGAGGAGGGAGGGGGGGAGAGAGAGAGAGAGAGAGAGGAGAGACAGACAGAGAGAAAGAAGGAGGGAGGGGGGGAGAGAGAGAGAGAGAGGAGAGAGAAGGAAAGAGAAGGACAAACGGTTAACACCGGTCAGTCAAGCAGAAAGGTCCGTGTGTGTCTGTTGTAACCATTCTTTCTGTTTGAGATTTTTAAAAAAGACCCCTGGCTTTCAAAGTCACCAGCCCTTATCTTCTACGCTCAGTGAGATCCGGGGCACCCCTGTGCAGGGAGATACATAAAAAGGTGTCCATCAGTGCTAGAGTGAGGAACTTGGAGTTCTCTCTCGTCTTGATCGTTACCCTGCCCCGTTCCCGGGCACGGCCCTGGGCTGGAGGGCAGCGGAGTGGATGGCGCGAGTACCGGAGTGGATGGCGGGAGTACCGGAGTGGAAGGCGCGAGTACCGGAGTGGAAGGCGGGAGTACCGGAGTGGAAGGCGCGAGTACCGGAGTGGACGGCGGGAGTACCGGAGTGGAAGGCGCGAGTACCGGAGTGGAAGGCGGGAGTACCGGAGTGGAAGGCGCGAGTACCGGAGTGAATGGCGCGAGTACCGGAGCGGATGGCGGGAGTACCAGAGCGGATGGCGGGAGTACCTGAGCGGATGGCGCGAGTACCGGAGTGGATGGGAGTACCGGAGTGGACGGCGGGAGTACCGGAGTGGAAGGCGCGAGTACCGGAGTGAATGGCGCGAGTACCGGAGCGGATGGCGGGAGTACCAGAGCGGATGGCGGGAGTACCTGAGCGGATGGCGCGAGTACCGGAGTGGATGGGAGTACCGGAGTGGAAGGCGCGAGTACCGGAGTGGAAGGCGAGTACCGGAGTGGATGGCGAGAGTACCGGAGTGGATGGCGGGAGTGCCGGAGTGGATGGCGGGAGTGCCGGAGTGGACGGCGGGAGTACCGGAGCGGACGGCGGGAGTGCCGGAGCGGACGGCGGGAGTGCCGGAGCGGATGGCGAGAGTACCGGAGCGGATGGCGGGAGTGCCGGAGTGGATGGCGGGAGTGCCGGAGTGGACGGCGGGAGTGCCGGAGTGGATGGCGAGAGTACCGGAGTGGATGGCGGGAGTGCCGGAGCGGATGGCGAGAGTGCCGGAGTGGACGGCGGGAGTACCGGAGTGGACGGCGGGAGTGCCGGAGTGGACGGCGGGAGTGCCGGAGCGGATGGCGGGAGTGCCGGAGTGGAAGGCGGGAGTGCCGGAGCGGATGGCGGGAGTGCCGGAGTGGATGGCGGGAGTGCCGGAGTGGATGGCGGGAGTGCCGGAGTGGACGGCGGGAGTGCCGGAGCGGATGGCGGGAGTGCCGGAGTGGAAGGCGGGAGTGCCGGAGCGGATGGCGGGAGTGCCGGAGTGGATGGCGGGAGTGCCGGAGTGGATGGCGGGAGTGCCGGAGTGGAAGGCGGGAGTACCGGAGTGGACGGCGGGAGTGCCGGAGTGGACGGCGGGAGTGCCGGAGTGGATGGCGGGAGTGCCGGAGTGGACGGCGGGAGTACCGGAGTGGACGGCGGGAGTGCCGGAGTGGACGGCGGGAGTGCCGGAGCGGATGGCGGGAGTGCCGGAGTGGATGGCGGGAGTACCGGAGCGGATGGCGCGGGTACCGGAGTGCAAGGCGCGAGTACCGGAGTGGATGGCAGGAGTACCGGGGTGGATGGCGCGAGTACCGGAGCCGTTTCTCTCCAGGAGCCGGGACTCCACTTCCTGGGGTCCCCTCGCGCGCCCTCCTTTGTCAGGGAAGTCCGGGTGCCCCCCGCCCGTGACGTCACCCCTCTAGAACAGACCGCGCCTCCTGCCGCCGCCCTTCCCCTTCGGGCGTGGTTCTTGACCCGGCGGCCCAGCTCATCCATCGTCCCCCTGCCCCTGGGACTCCGCGGTGCCAGCGACGTTCAGATCTCCGCTGGCGGCCGAGGCCCCTGGCCCTGGGAGGTGGGCTCTGGCTGTGTTTCCGTGTCTGCCCTCTGCCTACCTAATGTCTCATTCGGTGGGTCAGCTTCTGGCTATCCATTCATTTATTTTATTTATTTTTTTTAAAGCAGGCTGCAAGGCTGTCCCTCCTGACCTCTACAACAGAAGCCTCATCCATCTTGCTCACTTGCTGGCTTCCTCCCGTTTTATTTTAGGTTTGGAAAACCCGGTGAAATAAACGGTGGGCCTTTCTGAAACTCGGGGATAGAACCTGGAGTGATTGAGCCCGAGGCAGCAGGGGATCCATTGCTATTCCGTGTCACGAAGTGTTTTTCTGCATGTCCTGCTCTGAGCTACAAGCTCCTTGTGGACAGGGACTGCGTCTGATCAGCCTCCGGCCCTTAGATCAGTGGTTTCCCACCGCTGGTCCACAGACCGGTGCTGGCCCGCCAGAAATTTCGTGCGGGTCTGCGGAGGAGTTAACCACCCTGATGTGTGAAGATTACAGACCTAATAATGATCTCAGTCCCTTATGCTCAGGGTGACTGCCACTTAGGAGGCTGCACTGTCCGTGAAAATACTAACGAGGGTGTTGTCTTCAATACCTTCGGAACTTGTAGGCTCGTGCGAACAACCTTTTGCGCCGTGCAGAGAGAGAGCGTTTGCAAATCACGCACAACAGGCAGAAAGCATTCAGATGAACTTCCGTCGTATTCAATGCATCCTACACGTGGAGTTCGGAAATCAAGCGCCGGCTTGTACCGCGTTGCACTGTTACGTGTGGTGAGCTAAAACTTCATTCGTTGTGTGTTTTCATTTCTGGCCAGCTAGGTCACTGGTCCCCGAGTGTCAATACGTTGAAAACCACTGCCTTAGACTGTGTCTGATACAAAGGAAGGAGCTCAACAAGTATCTGTTGAATGAGAAACATCCTACTGCTGTAATCATAACCCCTTCTTAAATGGAGGGCCGTTCAGAAGGAACAAGCCTGGTTGCCCCTTAGACATGAGAAAGTTAATCCATAAAGACCTCCCTGGCCTTTTAAGTCTTCGGTGCCATTGTTATGCAAAAGAATTGTTTGCCAGGGGACTTTCCTGGCCTCGAGGCAGGGGGAAAAGAAAGGGAAGGATTCCAGGCAAGCTCTGTTTATCGACCTTGCTGTACTGAGTAACCAAGGATAAGATGAAGGGCCACTGATTGCTCTGAAGGAGTTCCCAGCGTCTTAGGAGAGGATGACCCAAGCACACAGCCACAGTCAGACCAGGCGCAGAACAATACGCTCCTGAGAAGAAAGGGAGACAGCATTACCAGTTCCGCGTCTGAACGGATCTCAAAAGCTCTCAAGATAAGAAGTCCGCAGCAAAATGATAACAAGATCTGTAGAGCTCATTATCATCACAGAGCGCTGTGACAAGATGCATGCAGATCCTTGTCACCCAGGAAGCACGAAACATACTGGTGTCCTGGAGGAGGGAGAGGGATCTGGCGGGCAGCACAGCCAGGTGGTGGCTGAGCCAGGACCTTCCCCGGCTTTCCCATCCCTCCCGCTGAGGGACTGGTGGGAGCCACTGGTCGGAACCCCCCCTCCCCCCATTCTGACTCAGCCATTCCATAGTTTTGATGCTTCGACATCTTGGGATCTCATTGATTCTGGCGGGACTGCCTTCCCAAGGTACCCCAAGTCCTAGAGATGACACACAGCTCACCTGTAAGGGTGCCTTTCGGAGACAAGCCTACCGGCCCAGCCCCCGCACCTGACCTCCGCTCCGTGGACTCTCACACTCTGGGCCACTACCCCCTAGAGTACCAGACCACCAGGGACAGCTCTGTGCCCAGAGCCAACCTGCTGGTCCTACGCCTGCTCACCCTGCCCCACCTGCTCCTCTCCGAGAAGCCGTGAGAAAGGCTCCTGTCCCTGTTGCCCCTCTCTTTCCACGTCCTGACTGGGCCCGGGGCTTCCCCATGGGGCCTGGCACAGTATACCTCTTCCACGGCAGACATCGTCACCTCCTCTGCTGTCTTCGCTTACCTAATAATATAACCCGTATTTCAGAACTCACTGGTGTGAGGAATGGGGCCGATGAAGGATTTGCAGGTTCCCAGGAGTTTGGGGTCACCCACTGAGATCCCCTTTCTCTTCCTGTCCTGTTACACAGTGGAATTTTAAAACCCCATCCGGATCATGGCACTCTATCCGCTCAAAACACCGTCATGACTCCTCATCACACTGCTGCTCTTGGGTAGAAATACGGGTTATCCTGCTCACTGCTCTGTCTTCTGGCCCTACTGTGTGTCAGCCCCACAGACCGGGACCTCCGTTTAGTTCCTTGATATATTCCAGGGACCCAGAAAAAAGACCCAGAGGCACAGAGCAGGCATTAAAATGAGTATTTGTTGCACGAATAAGTTTCCACTTAAGATTTTGTTAAACAAAGTTTTCTCAGTTTTTAAAAAGAGAAGTTTGCAAGTAACTTGCCTCAGTCTCTGGAACCATCTTCACAGCGAGGACCCCCGGGGCCGGCAGGGGGTCCGCCACGAAGGGTGGGTGTCGGGGGGTATGGCGTCTCCTAGCAGGACCCGGAGAACAGCCCGGGGAGGGGAATGTCACTTCTGCTCTGGCCAAGATGGCGACTCCGGAGTGAGTAGCGTGGTCACCGAGCAGCAAGGTCAACGAGAGATTCTGGGAGAAAAGCACCGTTATTCCGGGACAGGAAGTCAAGTCCGAGGACATCTGTGTGAGGGATAATGTGCCCAGGAGGAAAACACACGGAAAGGCTGTTTCAGATTCTCGAAGAGCTCTCGACAGGGCTCTGCACCAGCTCCACGTCCACCCTTCCCCTGGCCTCGTGTGGGGCGGGCAGTGTGGGGGGTTGTTTCTTTAACGGATAAGGAAATGACTCGGTGACAGGAAGAACAGTAACGGAGAGGCAGCTTTGGCAGGGATGGTGTCAACCGTGGGGACCCCGGCAAGGACCCCAGCGAGGACCCCTGGAAATGGTCCCCTTGTGATGTTTTTGCAAATGATCTGGAAGAAAATGTGCCCAGTGAAGCCAGCAGCTCAGCTCGTGACCTTGGGCCTCCCGGGATGGCAGGATGGCAGGCGGTGGGGACAGACGGCGAGGGGGTCCTCAGGGCCGAGCGTGCGGGCAGGGAGGTGGCCGACGAGCTTGGCTGCCGTGAACCCTGGTAATGCGTCCGCGGGAAGACAGCGTGGAGCCGTCAGCCAGGCCGCGCGGAAGGGCCCCGGAGGCGCTGCACGCGGCTTCCCGAACACATCAGCCACGACGAGACGGACCGGGGCCGCAGCAGGAAGGGCTTCGGGTCGCTGTGGGATGCAGTTTGTTAGCCCACTGGTCTGTGACACGGCTCACCGTCCATGTCCCCCTCCATGCCTTCCAGCCCTGTGTCGGGGGCTCCTCTTACCTGTCACTGCTTCCCTTTCATGACTCCGTGCTCTCCACGGAGAGGACCACCATCCTGAGAGGTCCTCGTACCCTTCCTGTCCCAACTCAAATGCCTCCTCCTCTGTGAACCTCCCCCCCCCCCCGACCACGGGACCGGCCAGCACTGTCCAGAGTCTCTCTCGCCTCCTCAGCGATCGTTCACACGACCCTCTGCTCTGCTCAGACGCCCGCTCACCTGAGTCACACATCCTGTGCTTCCCACAGCGGGAAGGCCCGTGAAAGCGGTCTGCCCAGTGTTGGCCTCTTGCAGGGCGAGCTAGCTCCTTAAGAGCAGGAAATGCCGTATCCAGCAGGTGCTCAATAACCGCGGAGGCTCAGGCGGACAGCAGACCTGCTGCGAGGATCTTCAGACAGACGTGGAGATGGGAAAGGTCCCAAGTCAGCCGCAGTGGCCCTGGGGAGCGAGGACCACGGTGGGGAGGCAGGTGTGCGCCCTCTGCGAAGATGACGTCTGAAGTAGACACAGTAACGTGTCGACATCCCTGAATGGAATCTGGAGCAGCGTTTTCCAGCTGGTGTGCTGCAGAGACTTTATACCAGGGGTCCCCAAACTACGGCCCGCAGTCCGCATGCAGCCCCCTGAGGCCATTTATCCAGCCCCCCGCCGCACACCCAGAAGGGGCACCTCTTTCATTGGTGGTCAGTGAGAGGAGCATAGTTCCCATTGAAATACTGGTCAGTTTGTTGATTTAAATTTACTTGTTCTCTATTTTAAATATTGTATTCGTTCCCATTTTGTTTTTTTACTTTAAAATAAGATATGTGTAGTGTGCATAGGGATTTGTTCATAGTTTTTTTATAGTCCGGCCCTCCAACGGTCTGAGGGACAGTGAACTGGCCCCCTGTGTAAAAAGTTTGAGGACCCCTGCTTTATACCATGCGATACCTGTAGAGTCAGAGGCGCCAGCCCCTTTTTCCTTAGATGGTTAAATAAAAAAAAAAAATGCCAAGATGACAACAGCCATCTGGTGGGTGTGAATGAGTCAAAATTATACCTACTTTTTTTTTATCATATCGGTAAAAAATACACCTTTTAGTGATTTTAGTAATTAGTTTATGCGTGCCATTGGATGAAAAAAAGGTAGCAAATCACAGAATGCTGGAAAGAGGAGGGGGCCTTCGATGTTTAAGAAAAACTGTTCTATTTTGTTTTCACATAAAAGAAAGCTGCTTTAAACCATTCTGGGCACAAAACACCATATATTTTTTAATCAACTTTGTGTTGGTGAATTTACATACGATTTTAAGTACATCTATTTTGCTTGCCTTGTTCAGTGAGTTTTGAGAACTTAGACCCACGTAACTGATCTTTCCACCACTGGAGATAAGTTTTCCTGTTCTAGGGGCTCAGACATGTGGCGAGGTGCCTGGCTTCGTGGGTTGTTTTTTTTTGAGACTCATCCCCGCGGTGGCGTGTGTCTGGGTAGCTGCATCTTTTTCATTGCTGCCTAATATTTCGTGGTGGGATCACGGTAGTTTGTTTACCCATTTTTCTCCAGAGGACATGGGAGGTGTTTTCCCGTTTGGATCTGTTCTGAAGAAAACAGCTGCGTACATTTGTGTCCGCGTCTCTTTGTGGCCAAGACAAAGCGTAAGGAAGTAAAATAAAGAGGAATCTCACAGGCGGAAGGGAAGGTTGACGGGAATCCTGGCGCTCGCTGAACCCAGCCCCTGCCAGCCGCTGTCCCTCCTCTCGCGCATCCCCGAGGCCGGGGTCCGGCTGACCCCCCCCCCCCCACTGACCGGGTGGCCTGTGCAGCGTGGGTAAAGCTCCAGGGACAGCAGGTTCACCCTTCACTGAATCGTGACTGGCCCCCAGGCAGCACCCACCCACTGCTGCCGAAATGAAGTCTAGGAACTTGTCCGCGCAGCGGGAGATTTTAAAACGGCCCAGCCTCACTGTACGTCCCGCCCATCCCAGTCCGCACACCCCGTGCTCCGCCGGCCGTTGAACTCTGGGACTGCTCCGGCTCGTGGCCGTCCCTCCGGAGCTGCGCCGCCAAGAACCGCACACACACGGCCCAGCCCGGGCCGGCCTGTCCCGCCCTCTGCACACCAGGTCGGCCCGACGTTAGCCCGGCCCCCTCCCCCACCACTGCAGACGCCCACCGGGCTCCCGGGCAGCGAGAGCAGCCTCGAGCCTCTTCTCACCTGCGCGGCCAAGCCCTGCTGTCCCCATCCTGCGCCTCCCACCCTGGGCAGCAGGCTGAGTGAAACGGCACAGGCCTGAACACAATGGCTGCAGCAATGCGCAGTCTAGACCGTGGTTGAGGGGGCCCCAATGGCTTGTCGCGGCAAACCGGGGTGTTCTTTTGTGCATTCTTGCTTTGCCGCCTGACACAGGGAGACGGATGTATCTCTTGGACTAGGACAGGGGTCCCCAAACTACAGCCCGCGGGACGCATGCGGCCCCCTGAGGCCATTTATCCAGACCCCGCCGCGCTTCAAGAAGGGGCACCTCTTTCATTGGTGGTCAGTGAGGGGAGCACTGTATGTGGCAGCGCCACAAAGCGGGGCATTGCTCACGTACAGTACTACTTTCCGGTGACGTGGGATGCACGCTTCACGGCTCCGGAAGCGCGTCATATCACTTGTGACGGCTAGCAGTGACAAATATGGAACCGGACATTGACCATCTCATTAGCCAAAAGCAGGCCCATAGTTCCCATTGAAATAGCGGTCAGTTTGTTGATTTAAATTTACTTGTTCTTTATTTTAAATATTGTATTTGTTCCCGTTTTGTTTTTATACTTTAAAATAAGATATGTGCAGTGTGCTTAGGGATCTGTTCATAGTTTTTTTATAGTCCGGCCCTCCAATGGCCTGAGGGACAGTGAACTGGCCCCCTGTGTAAAAAGTTTGGGGACCCCTGGACTAGGAGGTGGTCTCTGGGGCTCTTTCCACCTCTCCAATTTTGTGATTCTCTGTCTTCCCACCACATGTTCTCTGGTGCTGCTGTTGGCCCCAGACTGGAGCCACTCGAGGCCAGGAGGTCTGACTCTGTGGTAACGGTTTCCAAGAGAGGAAGGTAAAGAAAGGGAGGAGAGGTTGGGGCAAGAGGCATTGCTCACTGCCCAATGTCCCCAGTATGAGCTGGACAAGCCTCGGTGCTCACGGGGGTCGAGAGATGCTGGTGCCCGCCCCACAAAGCTTACTATACTCGACTGAGTATTTATTATAAAGTGACATGAATTCAGCTTAGAATTTTTAGATGCCAAGGAAAAACTTAATGAAAATACCACCTGTCATCCCATTCAGGAATGACCACCATAAATATTTTGGTATATTTTCTTCTCATTCTTTTTTTAACGTTTATCTGTTTTTACAGCCATCCATCCATCCATCCTCCATCCCTCCTTCCAATATATGTTCCACGTTGTCCAAATTTTTGTAAAAGGAAAATGGCATAATTTCTCCCACTTGATGTTATCTTGACCGTTTCCCCATATTTTCTTTGAAAATACAGATTTAATATTTCTTAGTATTCCACAAAGTAGATAAAGCACGATGTGTATCAACCCTGTTCTTTTTCTTTTTTTAAAAAAAAATTAATTTTAATGGGGTCACATCGATAAATCAGGGTACATATGTTCAGAGAAAACATCTCTAGGTTATTTTGACATTTGATTATGCTGCATTCCCATCACCCAAAGTCCAATTGTCTTCCGTCACCTTCTAACTGGTTTTCTTTGTGCCCCTCCCCTCCCCTGACTCCCTCCCTCTCCTCCCCCCCACCTCGTAACCCCCACACTCTTGTCCATGTCCCTGAGTCTCATTTTTATGTCCCACCTATGTATGGAATCATTCAGTTCTTAGTTTTTTTCTGACTTATTTCACTCAGTATAATGTTATCAAGGTCCATCCATGTTGTTGTAAATGATCCAATGTCATCATTTCTTATGGCTGAGTAGTATTCCATAGTATATATGTACCAAAGCTTTTTAATCCACTCATCCACTGATGGACACTTGGGCTGTTTCCAGATCTTTGCTATTGTGAACAATGCTGCCATAAACATGGGGGTGCATTTCTTCTTTTCAAACAGTTCTATGGTGTTCTTGGGGTATATTCCTAACAGTGGGATGGCTGGGTCAAAAGGCAGTTTAATTTTTAATTTTTTGAGGAATCTCCATACTGTTTTCCACAGTGGCTGCACCAGTCTGCATTCCCACCAGCAGTGCAGGAGGGTTCCCTTTTCTCCACATCCTGGCCAGCACTTATTCTGTGTTGTTTTGTTGATGAGCGCCATTCTGCCTGGTGTGAGGTGATATCTCATTGTGGTGTTAATTTGCATTTCTCTAATGATTAGTGATGTTGAGCATTTTTTCATATGCCTGTTGGCCATCTGTATGTCCTCTTTAGAGAAGTGTCTATTCATTTCTTTTGCCCATTTTTGGATTGGATTGTTTGTCTTCCTGGTATTGAGTTTTACAAGTTCTTTATAAATTTTGGTTATTAACCCTTTATCAGACGTATTGTCAAATATGTTCTCCCATTGTATAGTTTGTCTTTTTATTCTGTTCTTATTGTCTTTAGCTGTGCAAAAGCTTTTTAGTTTGATATACTCCTATTTGTTTATCCTGTCTTTTATTTCACTTGCCCGTGGAGATAAATCAGCAAATATATTGCTGCGAGAGATGTCGGAGAGCTTACTGCCTATGTTTTCTTCTAAGATGTTTATGGTTTTACGGCTTACATTTAAGTCTTTTATCCATTTTGAGTTTATTTTTCTGAATGGTGTAAGTTGGCGGTCTAGTTTCATTTTTTTGCAGGTAGCTGCCCAATTTTCCCAGCACCATTTGTTAAAGAGGCTGTCTTTACTACTCCACTGTATGCTCTTACTTCCTTTGTCAAATATCAGTTGTCCATAAAAGTGTGGTCAACCCTGTTCTCATACGACTGCGTTGCTTCCGATCCTTTCCTGTTGCAAACAACGCCCAGGGAAGCATCCTCGCGCACGAAGTCTTCCTATTTCCAGTTATTTTAAAGATCTGCTTATTGGAATGTGATTTTGAAAGAATTCTAACTTTTCAAAGGCTTTTCATACACCCGGGGCCACCACAGTTCTTTCCCTGACCCGCGTGACCCTGCAGTCAGTCACGCACCCTTTCACCCATGACTTGTCAGAATGACAGAGCAGATGAGCGTCGCTTCGCCTGCTAACTGAACAGAGCGCAGGAGAGTGAAAGGGGCGATCTATACACCCCCCCCCAGATCCCCCCCAAGAATCCAACGCCCCGGAAGTGAGGAAGAAAACATTTCACAGGACACTCCCAGGATTCTTCAGGACCCTGAGCTGCTGACGACCAGCCCCTCCTCCTGGTCTCCCTTCCCACAGAGAAGAAACTCCCCTCCCACCCAAATCTCCTTGTGGTCCGTGCCCTCACCGAACCCTCTTGCCCACGTCACCGCCGTATCCTACTCGCTCCTTCACCACCTGGGGCTGGCTCGGGCTCCCGCTGAGACGGCCGTCACCGGTGAGGTCGGACACCCTGGTCACTGCGCCCAGGGGTGGTCACCGTTCAGGTCTTGGGCTTCTTGGCGCTCTGTCCTCTTTGCCGTGGGGCAGGTCCGTGCGGTCGGCTGCCTCCTCCTCGCCGGACAGCATCTTCTCGCACCTCTCCTCCACCGCCTCAGCTTGACCCACACACATCCACGGGTCTGATCATCGTATCTGGGTGCGGACGCCCCGCGGGTCTTAAGTCGAATGGATTCACGGTTGGTTGAGGTGTCTGCTGTCCCCAGCTCTCCAGTCGTGCCTCTGCCTGTGTTTGCTCCCTGAGAAACCAAGCGGCCACTTTTCCAGCTGCCCAGGCCCCAAACTGGTACCATCCGTGGTGGGTGCCTTCCTCTCTTACTGTGGCTTCCACTTCCTGAACAGCTCCTTGACCCGCTTCTTCTCCCCCGTCTCAACTGTCACTGCCGTTTGCTGTTGAAATGGCCGCAGCTGTCCCCTCCCAGGTCTCCTGGCTTGTGGGGCTACAACCCAGTCCACAGCCTGCATGATGTTTCTAAAACTGTGTCTGACTATGTAACTCCCCTGTTCACATAGTAGGTCTTCAGTAGGTCTCCACGCTTCTCATGCTAAAGTTCACCCTCTGGGCTCTGGCATGTGAGTTTCCCTCTGCCTGGAACACCCTTCCACCTCCTGGCTGTTGATTTAACTCTTTCCTATCCTTCTGTCCTCCACTCAGCGTTGACTTCCCTTGGAAAACCGTTCCTGGTTCCCCAAGGCTGTGAGGTCCCTTGTCATGTTGTTTCCCTACCTGCTTCTGCTGACCACAAAAGAAATACCGTGTTTCTTCTCTCCCGCCCAGCACTGGGCTGGCGCAAACCAGGACTTGAATACAGACTTGTTGAAAAGCCAGCGTGGAAGGAATCACTCTCCACCAACAGTTTGCAAACTTGAGCAGGCATCAGAGTCACCCTGGAAATTCTGACTGCACTTTCTGAGTTTGTGGTCTGGTGAGATGCCCGAGACGCTGTGTTTCTGACCAGGTGATGCTTGCTGGTCATGCTGGTCTGAGACCACACATTTAGAACTTCCGCTTCGTACCACTTAAAGCAGTCTGCAAGAGGAGGGAGAGCTCCTTCTGAAGGGGGCTGGTAGAAGTTTTTGGAGGCTTGGTACATTTCTGGTACCTCCCTTCTCCATGGCACCCTCAGGAGGATTTCATGAGAGTTTAGCTTCTGACAAAGATCTCCGGTGGGCTGTAAGGTAAGCAAAGCATACATCCCCCTGGGGGTCAAAGGCAGCACCGGATTGCTCATTAAAGGGTTGCCAGGCAACTGGACAAAGGTGAGGCTGAAGCTAGGATTAGCTGTTGGCAGGGGTTTTAGAAGGAGCTACCAAGGCACTCAGAGGGTAGATTTCTCACTGGGAGGACCACAGAAACCAGATGAAAGAATCCCCACGATCGTTGTGTTAATTAACACGCGGAAGGGCACAACTTCCCCGTGCGAACAAGTAAGTTCATATTGTAACTTGGCCTCTAATAGGATTGGGGAATATTTTTCTCAGAAGAACCACCGAGGACCCACAAGGGAGAGATGGGTTAGGCTCATCACCACCTGCTTGTTAAAAATAAGTTCCGTTTATTTTGGATTATAAAAGACACACTCACATATGAAAATTTAAAAAGCACAGAAAGTTAACGTAACAGGGATTATTCTATACATACTCCGTGACGTCATAAAATACTTAACTGAATATAGTGGACATTCCTCAGTCCCTCTAACTCTTGTGCCATTCTTTTCACAACCACGGGGGACTTGGTTGTGTGGGCTCACCATTGTGTACTTAGCCTTCTTGGATTGGCATGTAAGTTGCT
Source organism: Saccopteryx leptura (assembly GCF_036850995.1). Taxonomy (NCBI): domain Eukaryota; kingdom Metazoa; phylum Chordata; class Mammalia; order Chiroptera; family Emballonuridae; genus Saccopteryx; species Saccopteryx leptura. The sequence continues at coordinate 193,944,304 of NC_089508.1, read as the reverse complement.
TTCTTTTTTGTTGTTGTTGTTGTTGCTATTTTTAGCAATGCCGCATGGACCACCTTAGATGTACATCTTTGTGCGTTTGTGAGGTGGGAAGGCAGGATCAGAGACCAGGTGTACTGACAGTCTGCTAGGGGTTGCAGGTTTCTCTCTAGAAAGTCTTTGTTTCCACCGACAACTGAGCCCTCATTTCCACACACCTTCCCCGACGCTTGCCATGATCAGCCCGATAACACGTTCACAAGCTCTGTTCCTTCTTCCATGTTTCATTCTTCCAATCCCTTTCTTCGACTGGGTGCTCTGCAGACGTGCCTCTTCCCTTTATTTGTGCGACTTGCCTGTTCATGTCTCTCGCCCATCTTTCTGTAGGGATTGCCATCTATTCTTCCGGAAGTGTACAAGCCATTTATATAGAGCGATTGGTACCTCCTCCAGTTGCTGGTTTCTCTTAATCTTCTCTCCCCCCCACCACACCATGTCCTCAGTTTTCAATTTGTGTATTCAGTTGAGTGTACGGATGTTCTAGGAAGGGGAAATACTATCTTTTTCAAATAAAAAATTAAAATGATAATTCTCTCATTTAAAAACGTTTTCCTTTTTTTGTTTTTTACCTCATGGCCCATTCAAGGCAAAAGAGGAGGGAAGAGAAAAGATAGAATGAAGAAGAGAAAGAGAGAGGGGAAGATAGGAGAAACAGAAGGGAGAGCACTGTTTACCCTGTTTGTTGAGTTTCTAAGAGATACGGAGTGAAGCGAAAACTTGGATTCATATTTGAATCACTGGGAAGTCTTGCTGAAATGTAGATCCTGACTCAGCAGGTCCCCAGAGGGACCTGAGAGTCAGCATTTCTAACTAGCTCCCAGCCGAGTCTGACGGCCAGTGGACCGTGACACGGCGGCTTTCCGTTAGGACAAGGAAGGAAACATGGGTGGTCCCGGAGATGGTACTAACTCCTCTTAAATTGTCCTTTACTTTGAGAACTGTTTTCTCTAGCAGGAAAACGTGAACTTCTTGTTCCGGATAGTAGGAGGTAGCCATGGTTTATATCTTAGTGAAAAATAAGTCCAGTTTCATGGAATAACATCCCTTTATCACATCGCCTTTTGGACTATGTGACTTAAATTTTTTTTTTTTTTTCCTGAAGCTGGAAACGGGGAGAGACAGTCAGACAGACTCCCGCATGCACCCGACCGAGATCCACCCGGCACACCCAGCAGGGGGCGACGCTATGCCCACCAGGGGGCGATGCTCTGCCCCTCTGGGGCGTCACTCTGTTGCGACCAGAGCCACTCCAGTGCCTGGGGCAGAGGCCAAGGAGCCATCCCCAGCGCCCGGGCCATCTTTGCTCCAATGGAGCCTCGGCTGTGGGAGGGGAAGAGAGAGACAGAGAGGAAGGAGAGGGGGAGGGGTGGAGAAGCAGATGGGCGTTTCTCCTGTGTGCCCTGGCCAGGAATTGAACCTGGGACTTCTGCACACCAGGCCTACGCTCTACCACTGAGCCAACTGGCCAGGGCCTTAAAATTTTTTTAAAGGGTGAGTATTCATGTATAGAATGCTCACTTCTTGAGACCTTCTCATGGAGCTGGATAAAATTTAACCGAGGGATTAATTGGCCCTTTTGGGCAGAAATATCCCAACTCCGTGCTATCTCCCCTCCCCAGCTTTAGAAAGGCGTTTCGCTGTAGCATTTCTTGAGCAAGAATAGCTACAGTCTCAACACACCTCCTAAGACAGTCATGTGATGGGTCATGGAAAAAGCAACACAGTCTGGCGGGGAAAGGAATAGGACTCAGGAGAGCTGGATTCCTGCTCTGGCTTTAGCACAGCTACTTTGCATATATTAAACTTCTCCGGCTTAGTTCCTCCAACTGTAAAATGAGCCCACATTAGAGCCTCACTTACTCAGGATGATACCGGAATAAAATGTTCCCAGAGGGTCTCTAGACCTTTTCGAGTAGAAGTGAGGCACCTCTTAGAGCCCACAGGATGCTCAGGCCTGGCCTTCCAGTTTCCACAAAGCTCTCTCTGTTTGAGCTTTGTGGAAACTGAGGCTCTGGACTGTTTTTGTTTAGTCTTTTTTTTTTTTCCTTTTTTTTCTTTTTCAGTGTTCCAAAGTCAAGAAGTTTGCCTGAGCCATATTCATGCTATGCTGTGAGGGCCCGGCTTGCTATTGGCCAGGAAAGTAACGGGCATAGACTTATATTTGTTTTTTTGTTTTTATTTGAAAGGAAGGGGTTAGATGCGGTGTGGACTCCACTGGTGTGCAGAGGAAGGGTGGGTTGGGGTAGCGCTGCCAAGTGGGTGTGAGGACAGGGAAAGAAGCCGTTACTCACTGAGTGTGAATTATCTCACTCCCTCACCACAGCCCTGTGCCGTGGGAATCATTCCCAACTTTTCACAGGAACTTGGAGTCAGCGATTTCCCCAGACTTCACAACTAGAACGAGCGCGGCTCAGATCTCAAAGCCCTCATCTGGGCCACTCGTACATCCACCCCAATCCTTGAGCAAAGCAGAGGTGCTCAGAGGTGAAGCCACTTTGCCTCTTAGCTTCCCTTTCTCCATCTGTAGGAGGGACAGCCCCTCGCCCCCCGGAGTGGTGGGGATCGGTACCACCGCGATGCTACTGCAGGAGCTGGCCCACAGGAAATGACCAGCCGGTATCGCTTATTCCTCTCCCCCTCCCCCCACTCCGGGGCTCCCATAGAACCTGACCCTGCAGGCTAAGAGCTGCCCAGCGCTGCTGCAACAGAAAGAAGAGCGAACCCAGCCCAATACCTCCAGCCTCGTCAGGTGTCCTGCAGCCCAAAGGGCTCTGCTGTGCTGCTGCAGTCAGCGCCCACTAGTGCTGGAGCCTTCTACGTGTCCAAACAGGACACTAGCAGGTTGCTTCTCATTCTTCTGCCTCGCCTTGGCTAGTGTGGGAGGGGTCAGAGGGCAGGGCCTGGCCTCCAGTTCAGAATCTACCTCCATTCGGCTGCTGTCCCTGGGCCTCAGTTTCCCCAGCTTTCCTTCACATGATCCTTGTTACGACTTTAGATGAGTTCGGGCAGTGCACAGCAGATGCTCCGGATTCGGGAGTGAGTTCCCACCCAGGAACCCCAGGGCCCTCCCCTGTCATCTGGGTCTTCCTGTCTGGGGCAATAAACGGGGTATCTACCAGCAAACCTGCACGCAGCGTTTCCCGGGGAGCCCGCCCCGCGAGAGGCGCGCGCCCTGCCTGGCTGCCCTCCCCACTGACATGATCTCACTCGCTCATCACAGGCCCCCAGGCGCCTCCCGGCCTACTGCCAACAGCGTCAGACTGTGTGTCACCTTCCAGGCCTCCTCCCACAAAAATGCTGGCCCTCCAGCCCCGAGCGCTCTCAGTTCACCCCGTCCACTCGGCTAATGCGTGCCACATGCTGCCCAGCTCGGGCCGCGCCCCTCCCTTCGAGGGGCCTTGACCTGGGAGACCCTTAGGGGACCGCGGCCCGAGACCGCCCGGCTCCACGCCACGGCGGGAGGCGGCCAGCGCTGCGGTCTGGTCTCCGCAGGCCGCGCGTGACCTTGGACGCCCCTCCAGACCCCGTGCCGCTGCTCTCAGCAGGCGGCAGGCTGCACCCCATGAGCCTCTGTTGCTATAGGGACGGAAAGCCTGTCCACTGCTCGTTTGCAATCACCCTAACTCGGTGTGTCAGCCTCGAACACCGAGCCTGCGGCGGCGGCGGCGGTGGGAGCGGGGCGGCTCCCCGGGCCGCGGAGGGGCGCGCCCACCGGCCACGGCTGGCGGCCCCCCTGCCGAGCGTGCCCCTCCTGCGCACGTGCGCTGGTCCCCCTGCACGCACGCCGCACGCCGCATCCGCAGGGCGAGGACGCCGCCGCCCCGTGACCCTGACCGCGGGCCCAGCTGGGGCCGCCCCGGGTCGCGCGTGCAGACGGCGCCGGCCTGCAGTGCGCGCCACGTGTCCCTAGGGGGCGCAGCCGGCGCGGGAAGCCACGGAGCCGAGCCTGGGGGCCGGCGCGAAATTCCAGGCGGGCGGGCGCGGCGAGTTTGAAAACTGGGGAGGGCGGAGGGGCGGGGCTCGGGCGCGCGAGCCACCGCCCCTCAGCCAATCGGCGGCGGCAGCGGGCGCAGTGGGCGGGGCGTCCGGCCGGGCTGTGAATGGGGAGCGGCGGCTGAGGGCGAGCGGCGGCGGCGCGGGCGGGCGCACTTTCTCCCGGCGCCGGGCGGGGGCGGCGGCAGCGGCGGCTCCTCTGCGCCCGCGGACCCTTCGCGAGAGGCGGCGCGGCCCGGGCGCTCCTGCCGCCGAAGCGCTGGGGGCAGCGTGAGCGGAACCCTCGGCTGACAACTTCTCCCCCGCCGCGTCCTCCGCGCCGGTGCCGCACCTGGACGCCCCGCGGGCGCTCGGCCGGGGCCCCCACGCGCCCGTCCCGCTCTCCTCCGGGGCCGAGGCCGGGCCGGGGCGGCGGCCGCTCAGCATGGCCCGGGGCGCGCGGCGATCGGCGGGCGGCAGCGTGGCGGGCCCGGGGCGGCCGCGGGGGTCTCTGCCCGGCCGCGAACGGCGGCCCCGGGGAGCCGGCGAGGAGCCCGCGAGCCCGGGTGGGGACGCGGAGGGGCGCGGCGGGCGGCCGGCGACAAAGTTGAGCGCGGGCCGGCGGCGCGGGTGGTGGGCGCTCCTGGCGCTGCAGCTGCACTTGCTCCGGGCGCTGGCGCAAGGTAGGCGGGGGCCCGGGGGCCGGGGCCGGGGTGATGGGGACGGGGGTGGGGTGGGGACGGGGTGATGGGGTGACCCCGTGACGGGTGGGGGGGACGGGGACGGGGAAGACGGGGGTCGGGGATGGGGTGTTGGGGTGCAAGGTAGGCGGGGGCCGGGACAGGGTGACCGGGTGACGAGGCTCGGGGACAGGGACGGGCCGCGCTGCCCAGACGCCCCGTGTCCGCGCCGAGCCCACACCCGAGTGGACTGCCCACCGCCCCGGGAGCGGCGCACGGGGTAGACCTGCGCAGCGGACGCTCTGGGTCCCACTCGCGCCGCCCGTCTCGCATGTCCCGGGCCCGCGCCTTGCACCGGGCCGCCCTGGTGCGCACGAACTTTGGGGCCACTGCCTGGCCGGCGGCGCGGGGTCTGGAGCTGGGACGCCGTCGGGGGACGCCGAGCCCCCTCGGAAGAGGCAGCCGGGCCCCGGGTCCCCGGTCCCCGGCCCCGCGCGCGAGACGCCCTGCGCTCCGGCTGCTGCCCGGAGGGAGCCGGGTGACGGGGACACGGGGATGCGCCCTCCCCCCTCCCCGGTTGTCAGGTGGGCGCACCTGCGCTGCAGCCACGGCCCCTGGGTGCTGCCCTCTCGGGGCCAGGATGGCGGGGGGTGGGGGGGGGTGGGGGGGGTGGGGGGGTGGGGGGGGTGGGGGGGGTGGGTGGGTTCCGTGTCCCTGGGGGGGGGGTGAGTCGCAGTCCCGCACCTGAGCGGGGCGACACCTGAGCTGCCCCGCGCCTCCCGAAGGCGGCCCCGCTCCTGCTGAACGGAACTCCCCCGTGACTGGGGAAATGCTCCTGTCCCTTATCGATGTGCTCCTCTCTGCTTAATGACTGACTTGGGCAGAAAAGCACGTATTAAAAAGTCATGTCGTAAAATGGGATGTGTAGACCGCCCGGGTAGCCAGGTTCAAGTGCAGAGCTCCAAAATCCCATAGGAATGACCTTTAGAATCGACACGGGGTGGAGGGAGTTTTCTTAAAAAAAAAAAAAAAAAAGAAGAAAAAGTGACTTGCACTTTGCAGGAGGAGGTCTGTACGTGGATACATTTGAAAATCTGTGTGCAAGTTCTAGCGGTGGGGGGGGGGTTCTGGTTTTAGTTTTAGAAGGATTTCACTTTATATCATCTGCCCTCTGAAGGCTCCATACCATGTGACGTTTTTACCACTGGAGTGTTAATGAAAAGAGATTAATTAAAAAACGTACTGAGGCACTGCTTGAACTTTGTTAGGGTTATTTTATTCCTTGGTGCCACTGAAAACATGGGCACCTGTTTTACATTTATATGGCTTCTAAAGTGTACAGATCTTGAGGTGTAAAATTTCAAATAGATTGTCACAAATTTTGAATTCATTGACAGGTTTCTGTTCTCTGTGCTCTGTGAAATGCGTAATATATCCATCATTTTTTTTATATCGTATTGAAAATTCATATTACAGGAGAGATGTCACCGTTTGACAAAAGCTCATGTATCTTGGAAATGAAAATTCTGGTCGTGCCAGAGAGATTTCTGATGGGGGATGAGTTGGTGATATGCCCAGGAATGTGTTCTGTTGAATCTTGGGGGGTGGAGGGGTGGTAATGTAACATTCCGAATGGAATACTTACCACTAAGTTGAAACTAGTGAAGCAATTCTTAATTTCTCTTTAACTGCTTTCTTCTAGGGGTGTTGCCTGTGGTTAGGCTCCTCTTGAAATCTTGGGAGAAAATAGGCGCAACATTGACCAATAGAAGTTACATATAGTTACAGAGCCCTAGTTACATATAGTTACAGAGCCCAAGTTTGGAGCAGAGCTGAGTAATTGACTTTTATGTGAAACATCAGGTTCAGATCTTCAAAATGTAACTTTAATAGTCCTGAGGTTTTGCTTTCTACATATAAGACTTTCTGAGTAATATACTCCTCTTACTGTGTGTTTGTGACTTTTCTGGATTCCTAAAGACCCAAGACTTGAATTCTGAGAAGCGGGCGGCAATGCAGGCTTGCTTTATGCTCTCCACTCAGAAGCCAGACCCGAGTGTTTCGGAAGAATGGCAGAGCCACACGTATCATACGTGTTGAGTTTCGCAGCGTCTCAGCTTCGTTGCTGGACCTTTGACAGGCTTATTGATTCTGCTCATGTTTAATGCAGCCGCTTGTTGAGTTTGTATTCATCAGGCGGCGGGAGGTAGGAATGTTGTTTCTCAAAACACTGCCTTGGGGTTGTTCAAAGATTTCAGTTTCATCTTTTGGTGTCATTTCCAGCCACTTGGTTGTGGAGAACGTCGGCCTGTAGCGAAACCACTGGGGGAGTTTGGTCCACGGCAGTGGGCCAGCTCCTCTTGTCTGTCGGGGAGCCTCATGCGCTTTCCAGGTGATTCCGGCACACATTGGAGTTTGGGAACCATGGATTTAGATTTCCTTGTTTTCCCTCATTCCAGTCACTTGCCGAGTTCCTGGAACCTCTCCAGCCCTCTGTTTCTTGAACTTGGTCGCTCATTGGAATCACCAGGGAGCTTTAAACAATACCAGGACCGGGATCTCATCCCCGGATTTTGTTTTAATTGACTTGAACTTTGACCCGGGCATGGGAAGGGGTGGATTAAAAAACTCCCCAGGTGGTTGCAAATGTTCCGCCAAGTTTGAGAACCATTTTCTAAACTTTTTAAATGAGATCACACGATTTGATTTCGATGTTACACCTTGTCACTGGCCCTGAGGTTTTATTGTAACTCCCCCCGCCCCAATTCCAGTAACTTTTATGGACTTTGGACCTGTTTCCACTTAAACCTGCTTCGTGTTCATAATCTCAAATTTGGAAGTTTTTCTTAATCAGCATTTTTAGTCATTCTGTTTATTTCAGCTGACACTGGGGAGCTCCTGTTAGTCTGGGGGGTGTGTCAGCATCACCCGTGAAACTTAAACATAGTCACCTGGGCTCCACCTCTAACCTGCAGGGTCTCTGGAAAGTGTGTATTTTAAAAAAGCTCCACAGGTGATTCTTTTATCTTTGTGTTACAGTTTTATCCTTGTGTCAGCCAATCCCATAATCTCACTATGTTTGCTGTCATCCCTAGCCTGGCTTCCTATGGCCTAGACTCCTGATTGGACCATTTTTCTCAGGACAATTCCCAGCTTTGGGTGAGGCCTGTGGATTAGGTTTCTCTGCCATCAGTTTGCTGGAGAAAGTGCAAAACAGTGTTCATGGAGTTCACTGCAAACGTAGCCTTCTTTTGGGTCCTTGTGCTTCTCATTGCCCCAGAAGTGCTTTGTCTCCCCTTCCCAAGACCCCCTTCACCGGAGACCCCCTTCCCCTGAGACCCCCTTCCCCTGACAATTGTGTGATCTGGGTTTCAATTGGAAAATGACTTTCCGATTACCTGCTTCACTGGAGTCTCCGTAGACAGTGGGGCACGTAGAAAGTGCTGAGATACTTACCGATTACATTGTATTGGACCACTGCGTGTTTAACAGATGGCACCTGGCCCCTTGGTTGGTAACTGTCTCGTAACTAAGAATCAGCAGTTGTCCCCCTCTGTGCAGTCTTTATATGGCCACCTGCAGCTGGCCTTTGTTGAGCCCTCAGCATGTATGTGTCAAGCGTAAGTGTGTGTGTGTGTAGGGGGGATAGGGAGCATTTTGTACCCATTTTACCTGTGAGAAACTGAGGCACTGAGATACTACCGAATCCGCCTAAGCCAGGACTAGTAGCGATGGAGCCACCATGGATAACAGCCTGCCCTGGTGCACAGGCTGTGTTCATCACCACTGGCTGGGTGTCTCCCGTGGGGTCTCTGCCTTGACAGGGAGGAGGAGGTCACAGGGAAGAGGGGGAGGGGGTTGGTGTTTTCTAAATACTGTATCGAGTTGTTTGACCTCAAGTTTCAGGTGACCTTATTTACTGTTATTGTACCAAAAAAAAAAAAAATTACGTTACATAATTTGGAAAATAGAGAAGAGGAACATGCATAACTTCCACATACCCGTCTGTCTGTAACACTGGGGGCCGAGTCCAGGCAGGTCCTCTTGGACTCGGGCAGACGGTAGAGGAACTGCGGAGCCGGAGAGCATCAGGCCACTCCTGTTTAATAAAGTCTCAGAACGGCGGACAAGCACACGGGCAGGGAAAACCGTTTCCCAGGTAAACAAACAGCCACGTGTCCCCTCACAGTGGCAGCAGTCAATCCACGCATCCGCAATCTCTCTCCAGCGCAAGCGCCCACCGCCTTCTGTAGGCCACACCCACGTGGCGCCGCCGCCGCGCACCCACGCGCCTTTTAGGCAGAGCGCCTGCAGCTGGTAACCCCGCCAGCAAGCCCGACCCTGCCGCCCCAACCCTCCCTCTCCCACAGTAGTAACAGTGTTGCCATTTTGGTTGTTGTTGTTTTTTTCCCCCCAAAGAATTCTTTTTCCCATAGTGTAACTGTCAGATCCCAACTGAGAATGGGTGGTGGCAGTTTGGTGACAGATCTGAACACCCAGCGTTGACCACAAGATGCGTTACTAACCATTTCTTTGAGGAACGCTTGGAACATTCTTTTATCTGCACTCAAGTCCATGCATTTAAGTTCTTTAAACTAAAGAGCTGGGGTTTGCCTCGTACCGATTTTTTATTTATTCTGGGTGAGCATGCATTTTTATCTAACCGCAGTTAAGTTTAGCTGCATGCTGGGATTATACGTAGCCAGGAAGTTTCCTGTGCCCTCACACATTGGAGTAAAAGGCACCCTGACAAGCAGGTAATTAAGTGGAATCAAAGAATGCCCTGTAGTTAAATTCTACCTGCCAGCTGCCTTTGTTTTTTTCTGTCCTAAGAGTCTTTGTGTTTTTTGTTGTGAGAAGTGGATTTGGGGACTTCCTCTCAGTGTCCCAGAGATCAGAGACCAGTAATATCACCTGATAAATCTAGAGAATGAGCCACAGAGTAAAAACACAGTGAACTGGATTCTGACTAGGTCACAGCTTAAATTGAAGAAACAGTCGTCGTAAGAATAGAGACCCTTTAGGTTCAAATCCATGAAAGTTATGGATCGTATACTTGAGATGTGGGCTGGAGGGCTAGAGGATTATTAGCCTTATAGTTTTGTTATATTAACACTATTCTTACTATATCTAAATGCAGAAATGAAAGATACTGTTAAAGAGAGCACTGCTCGAGGAAACCCTTGTCGTTTATACATTAGCTATTCTAATAAACTGCTCACAAAAATGAGGGGATCAGGGAACGTGCCGATACCCCAGTCCTCTCAGCCTTTTGTGTACAGACAGTGCATTCTCACCAAGGAAATCAAAGTTGGTTTTGCATCTCATTTGCAAAAATCGGACAACATTCTCTGACTTGTCCTTTGCTTTTCTGATGTTCTTGTGTAAAAGAAAAAAAAAACCTTTTTTTAAAATTGCTTCATATTAATTTTGAAATATCCCCTAATTTTTGTGAGCAGTAAGTATACTAAATATTTAGGGAGTCCGACCTCCTGACAGGCAGCTCTGCAGCCTGAGAGAGACTCCTTGCCTTCACCTGGCCCCAGGCCCCTCCCCCGCCCCCAGCTGCTCCTCCAGTGTCCTCTGGGTATTGTTGGGAATAAGCGTATTTTTTTTTTTAAAAGCTTTCCTAGAAATCCAGATGTGGTGAGTGGGAAAGGCATTGGGCTAAGTGTTAGTAGGCCTGGTTTTTTTATTTCATTCTGTAACTAACTAGCAGTATGAGCAAGTCTGTTACCCTTCTCTGAGTGTTATTTCCTCAGCTGTGAAAGTTAGGGGTTAGAAGTTGTTTCTCTTTGATCTTCTGGGTATTGTCAAATCCTTTCTGTCCTTCACTAGACTCCATAAGTGTGTGTGTCTCTTTTCCGGGGATTCTGTTATTCTTCTGTCTTAGCTCTTGGAACCTAATTCCCTTCACTTTACACTTGGCCCAGGGTAGTTCTAACGTCAAAGACAACTAAGATGCAATATAATATTTCTCTCCAGATGCTTTAGATCATATTTATAAATAACACAAGTTGTATTTACTCTAGCCTGAATATGGTTCATGCTCCAAATTTGAGGGTCTATAAAATGAATTAGTGCCGTAATTTGTCACTGTAAGCCTGAAGTTTGGAGAAATATAAACTTCCTTAAAATGTGAGATGCTTATTTACTTAAAGAGCTGAAAGAAGAAAGGGCAAGACTAATTGAAATCTGCTGGAGGTAATGAATGCGGCGGGAAATTTAGGACGATATTAAATAGTGATGGATCTGACCATGTTTATATTTACTGGACAGTGACTATCAGTCATGAAAGAGATTAGTGGATGGTGTCTGTTGACTTTTGTGTTCAACCTAACATGAGGCTGGTTGTCTTCATTAGGAGCTGTAAATCACAAAGCCCTCAAAATTAACACAGGAATTATTTTTCACTTTAACAGGCTTAGCTGGCACTCCGTTGATCTATAGACAGAGTCTAGTGAAGATAACTGCTATCACTGAAATAATCCAATTTCTTGACAGCAGATATGTCAGCCCACTAAACCTATTAATTTACTGATCTTTGGAGATTAGCTTGTTGAACATAGGCTAAGACAATACTTGCTGAAGTGTTTTTGGTCTCTCTCTCTCTCTCTCTCTCTCTCTCTGTTTTAAACTGACGAGGCCAGGCTTTGGAGATGTGGGCTTTAGGGATTGGGCTATTAGACTTCCACTCCCATTTTTATTACAGCCTTTGGTGCAATTTTTTTGTTGCCTTTCCCCCCTTTCAGAACTCTCCGCTGTATTCTAGACATGATTCCTTATCACGAGAGGTTAGGAGCTCTCAAATATGTAAGCTTGAATTTACAAAGATAAATAATCTTTCCAAGAAAAAAAAATAGAAGGGAGGTAACCAAAGAATGGTGTCATAACTCACAGAGGAGGATGGCTATTCTGGGAGTGCCAACAGTTTCTTTTAGTAAGGATGATTGGTGGTGGGAATTCTAGCAACCCAAGTAAGCTAGTGAGGAAAAAAATTTAGATTTGGGGGTAAGGAGGGACTTCACAGTTTATATTACACAGGTATAACCTGTCATGCTCAGATAAGGGTGATCATCTCCAGAGGTCATAGTATCCGTAGGTTCTTCTCTTTAGGGCGATCCTTAATTTATTTGGTGTATTTTTGGTTTTCTCATGAAAGACGGCCTATTTTCAAAGCAAAGGTCCGTTCTATCTTGCCTTCTCTCTAGGTGTTGTTAGATGTGATGCAAAAACAAAAAAAAGATTTTGATTTTGTGGACCAACCCCCTCTTATACAATGGGTGTCAGCACTGATTTAATATATGAACCACCAGATGGCAATAGAAAAAGTTGTTTCTGTAGAACATAATCTGTAGTTTCCACAGCTGATATATATTTTTTCCTTCTGTGGTACACTACTTTCAGGATACTTGTGCAATGTATAAAATTGTTGGCTATGAGCAAGGTGAGTTTTTAATACCTGACAGAATCAAAACCAGGAAATAGTGGCGAAGTGCTCCTAAGAACGTTGCATTTGATTTACAGGAGCACACGTGTGAATTGTTCTCAGAGAGAGTGGGCTTCCGAGAATGCAACTTATGTTGCTGTATAGTCAGGCTTTTACTTCAAACTCTTTATTCAATATTTTAGCTCTGCAGTAGGCTGTGATGATTTGCGGAACATAAAACACGCCTCTTACCCTGTGGCTTTTTATGTTACAGCTTTTAAAGGAAGAGATACACGCATTCACAAACACTGCACATATTTTATGTATTTCTTGGCCAAAGCTATTTTTACTTTGTATAGAATTTGTATTATTTTTTGCCTTGTAGGCATGTCCCCTTTTTCTATGTATATCTTCTATGGTCCTTAAGGTTCTTCCCCCCCCCCCCCCGCCCCCCCTAAGCTAAGACTCTTGTTTGCAAGCTAGAAACTCAGTCTGCACTACTTCAGGAGAAAAGGATTTCACTGGAGACATCCTGGGGTATCACAGTGTAACAAGAACACTTTGAAACTTGGCAAATTTAGGATTCATCTCCGCCTCAGAAATGACTAGAGCCAAGTGCTTAAAGTCTCTTAGGTGCTGTCCTTATTGTCATCGTCACTCAGTGTGCTTCTGGACTGTGTGTGTACTGGACTGTGTGTGTACTGGACTGTGTGTGTACTGGACCATGAGTGTACTGGACCGTGTGTGTACTGGACCATGAGTGTACTGGACCGTGTGTGTACTGGACCGTGTGTGTACTGGACCGTGAGTGCACTGGACCGTGTGTGTACTGGACCGTGAGTGTACTGGACCGTGAGTGTACTGGACCGTGTCTGTACTGGACCGTGTGTGTACTGGACCGTGAGTGCACTGGACCGTGTGTGTACTGGACTGTGTGTGTACTGGACCGTGAGTGCACTGGACCGTGTGTGTACTGGACCGTGAGTGTACTGGACCGTGAGTGTACTGGACCGTGTGTGTACTGGACCGTGAGTGTACTGGACCGTGAGTGCACTGGACCGTGTGTGTACAGGACCGTGAGTGTACTGGACCGTGAGTGTACTGGACCGTGTGTGCACTGGACCGTGTGTGCACTGGACTGTGTGTGTACAGGACTGTGTGTGCACTGGACTGTGAGTGCACTGGACTGTGAGTGTACTGGACTGTGAGTGCACTGGACTGTGTGTGCACTGGACTGTGTGTGTACTGGACTGTGTGTGTACAGGACTGTGTGTGCACTGAACTGGGTGTGTGCACTGGACTGTGTGTGCACTGGACTGTGTGTGTACAGGACTGTGTGTGCACTGGACTGTGAGTGCACTGGACTGTGTGTGCACTGGACTGTGTGTGTACTGGACTGTGTGTGCACTGGACTGTGTGTGCACTGGACTGTGTGTGCACTGGACCATGTGTGTACAGGACTGTGTGTGCACTGAACTGGGTGTGTGCACTGGACTGTGTGTGTACAGGACTGTGTGTGCACTGAACTGGGTGTGTACAGGACTGTGTGTGCACTGAACTGGGTGTGTGTACTGGACTGTGTGTGCACTGGACTGTGAGTGTACTGGACTGTGTGTGTACAGGACTGTGTGTGCACTGAACTGTGTGTGTACTGAACTGTGTGTGCACTGAACTGGGTGTGCACTGAACTGGGTGTGTGTACTGGACGGTGTGTGTACTGAACTGCTCCTGTGCTGACGCCATTCTGGACTCTCACTGAAAACGGCTGTCTCTCTGTGACTGAATCTCAGCCGTCATCGTCGCTCTTTGCGATCCTCTTGCTTTAGACCTTGAAGGAAAGGCCGACTGCCCTAAAGCTTGGGTCCTGATCCCAAAACTTGTGAAACGGTCAGATCTGAGCATCAGAAGCGCAACCTGGAGGGGAGAATAAAGAATATTGGTTGCAAACTGGAAAGCGGGATGGGAGAAACCAGACTGTGGACCAGTGAGGCTGTCAGCAGCTGAGGCGAGAGGAGGTAGGCGCTCGGACCAGGGTGGTGGTGGTGTCGGAGAGGGAGAGAGCTGGACAGAGCAGAGATCTGGGCAGATGAAAGAGATGGGCAGGATCAGTGATTGGAGATGGAGGGTGGGTGAGTATATGTCCACGGTGATGTCTACGTTTTTGGCTTGCATGACTAGTTGGTTGGGTGTTCAGTGACATTGGACCTCTTCAATTTGGGCAGTATGATCATGTTTTTGGGTTGGGATGTATTAATGTGAGGTAACGTTGAAGCTTCAACATGGAGCTATTAAGGAGGTGTTTGGGTGTATGTACTTCTGCCCTTGGTAGAAATATTTGTGGAGACAGGATAGCATATATCGTTTAACAGGACAGGCTGGGTTTAAAGTGGAACCTGACGTAGCCACTTGCAAGATGTACTTCTCTGAGTTGGCTTTTTAACCTTCTTAAGGCATTTATTCCTCATCCCCGAAGCAGGCGTAATAATTGCACCTACTTTATACTGATATTGTGAGGCTCATTGGATATGACCACAGGCGATGGGTTGAACACCTGACCAAGTACACGGCATGCCTCCTGTGTTGTTATCTTCACATTTGCGGGCAGGACATGCCTCAGTCATTTTTTTTTTCCCGATAGTACTAGGTATTGATGAACCAGTGTGAGACAAAGTGGGGGAGGGTGAAGAGTTGACAGGAGTCGAGTCTAGTAACGTTCATCTGGCTGTAAATTATTGGATAAGTGGAGGGAGTAGATTGGCAGGTAGGAAGTTAAGTGGAAAAATGGTCGTGATAACATCGGAATAATAACAGTAAGTATTTGACCTGGGGTGATTTTGGGGTGGAAAAACTGTCATGCGTACTTAGTATTGTTGCAGAGAGGTGAATAAGATTTGGGCCAGGAAAAAGCCGCTGGGTTTGTTGATTAGGCAGGGGGTGTTGATCTTGTTGACTTGAGTGTAATTCCACTAGAGTTGAAGTGTAAAGGAGCCTGAAGTTGATTACAGAATGAATGGGTGGTGAGACCATGGAGCCAACAGGTGTGTTCTTAAACGCTGCTGAAATTCTCCAGCAAGAAAACAGAACGAGAATTTAAAGTATGGAGTGACAAAATGATCTCAAAATGCCTTAGGAATATTTATTTCTTTCCATTTGAAAACTGTTCTCGAGGCTGAAAAAAAAAGAAAAGAAAAGAATGTAGGCTGTTGTCATCGGGCAGAATGATAAGTAATCATCACAATTCTCTGAAGTGATCATTCCGCAGTTTCGTGTTCTGTGACGACTGGAGGCTTCCAGTCACATGGCCGCCAGATCTGAGGTAGAGGATTTCTGCCCTCACTCTGCTACCAACACATAGAAACCGTGGACAAGATAGACTAAGGACCAGCAAAAGCATTTGTGAGCCTGAGAGGCCACGAAATCCCAGGTTCGTTTCCAGCGTGAAAAAGGAACTCGGAGTCAGGGTGAGGTGGGGAGTCAAGGCCTCTGGTCGTTTCGGGTTTGGAGATGGGCACCAAGGGCTTGGTCCCGAGGGTCTCACGAGGGACCAGGAGTCACAGCCTGAGGTCTGTGTAAAGGAGGAAGGTGGATGTGAGGCCCACCTCCATGGAACCTTGAAGGGTGGGCCTGACTGTGCACCGAGGACGAGAACCAACTTGCCCACTAGTCTGAGGAAGTGCCAAGAGTCGTGCTGTCATCCTGGGATTGTGCGTAATTAGGAAGAAAGAAGAAAGGAAGGAAGGAAGGAAGGAAGGAAGGAGAAGGGGAAGGGGAAGGGGAAGGGGAAAGGAAAGGAAAGGAAAGGAAAGGAAAGAAGGGAAGGAAAGGAAAGGAAAGGAAAGGAAAGGGGAAAGGGGAAGGGGAAGGGAAGGGGAAGGGGAAGGGGAAGGGGAAGGGGAAGGGGAAGGGGAAGGAAAGGAAAGGAAAGGAAAGGAAAGGAAACATCTTACACCCCACGGCTATATACCTCACATTGGGTCTGTGTAAGCATTTAACATTTCTTCCAATGCAGCGAACCCTCAAGCTGAGACAGTAGCACAAAATCTGGTCCAGAAATATGGAAACCAGTGGATCCCTCAAGAATAAGTGTGAAACTGTCCTGCAGAGCAGCTGGAAAGCTGGGGACCCTTGTAGTAGGAACAGCTCACACTAAAGGTGACCTTGCAGTGAGAAGTTGCCCTTCAAAGAAATGAGTCCTTACGCTGGAGAGGCAGCAGAGGAAAGTAGGAGAATTGGTACCCAGGATGCTCCTCTGACACAGGGCGGAGACGGCTTGTTTAAAATTATTAGAGATAACAGGGGTAAGCCCATGAGGGAAAAAACATCACAGGCCAGAGAAACAACACAGATTTGGAAAAAGATCCGAATACAACTTCTAGAAATGGAAATGATGGTCAATAAATTAAAGTAACCTCAATGGAAAGGCTAGAGAGCTGTAGAGGTCATCGAGGAAAAAGTAGTTCTTTTTAAGGATATAGGGGGAAATTCTTTGGATTACAGTACCGGGTTCTAAAGAGGTGAAAGAGGTGGCAAGTATGAGAGGTTAACTAACACCCATGAGCTTCAGTGGGAGAAAGCTCTGCGTCACCTGCCGTGAGCCCCCGGAACTGAGGGAACGAAGAGAGAGAGAGAGGTGCGATCTGAAGGTACGATGGCCGAGAATTTTCCGTAATAAACGGAAAGCCTGAGTTCGTAGATTCGAGAGGCACAGTTTCCAGGAGGATAAATAAACAATTCACACCCACCCAGACATGTTGTAGGTGAAACACTAGGGAAAAAAAAAAAGTAAGCCAAGGAAACCAGTGCTTTAGATTGGCAGGTGTCTTGTTCCAAGTGGAAGATGATCGAGTAAGATCTCCACAGGGTGGAGGGGGAGAAGCAGCCGGGAATCTGGAACCTGGAATTCAGTTTCCATATAAAGTCATATTCACGAGGAAGAGAGAAATAAAGACGGTAGATAAAGACAACATTAATCACTCAGACTTTTTTTTTTTTATTATCTGTCCCTATAATACTCGATTGGTCACCTCTAAGCCTGTGCCTGGTTGGAGGCTACAGGGTGGGGTCCTCATTCCCCACTCAGCTGGGTATATGAGAAGACCCCCTGACCTAGCCCTTCAGGGTCATGAACAGTGGGAGTATGAAAAGGGACAGGTCTGGCCTTTCCTGGGCCAATATGGGGCACCCAGGGAGGGGCCAGGAGCCCAAGCTCGGTGCCTGTCTGCCAGCCTCGTCGTTGTTGTTGTTGTGTTTGGAGAAGTGTCCACATTGGGCTTGATTGTGTCACTGCCTGGCTTGAGGCCAGTGGGACAGACACGCCCTGTGCTCGTCTGTGTGCCGAGAGGGCTGGACCAGCTGCAGAGCCTCACAGAGCGCCCCACAGCCGCGTCGTTGTTGGGACCGCTCAGACTTTTGCTGAAGAACTACGCAGAGATGTACCTGAAGAAGAAGAAGAAGAAAAATAATGAAACCAGGAGGGAGGAGTGTGTCCCTGAAATTTAATCTCTGTGCATTTGCCTTTGTGGTTTAAGAAAAGTGAACGCTAGCCGCGTCCACTAATATTTCCACTAATATTGTCGAGTGAACAGGTTGGTTTAAGAGTGAATTCATTCGTTCAGTGCTCGCTGAGGGTGTTCAGTGAGTAAGGCACTGTATAAGGCAGTCGAGGTACAATGGCAGATACACTTCTTTCCTCTGTGAGCTTATTGTTAACTGGGCAGACACACGCCAACAATGATGTGGTCTAATTGACCCTGAAAGGCCCTTTACGCCAGTGGTCCCCAACTCTTTTTGGGCCACGGACCGGTTTAATGTCAGAAAATATTTTCACAGACCGGCCTTTAGGGTGGGATGGATAAATGTATCACGTGACTGAAACAAGCGTCAAGAGTGAGTCTTAGATGGATGTAACAGAGGGAATCTGGTCACTTTTTAAAAATAAAACATCATTCAGACATAAATATAAATAAAACGGAAATAATGTAAGTTATTTATTCTTTCTCTGTGGCCCGGTACCGGCCCGCGGCCTGGGGGTTGGGGACCACTGCTTTAAGCCACACTGAGGGTTCGGAATCTGGGGGATCAGCTTGAACAGGGTCTGAGCAGGGAGACGAGTGGGCAGGCCCTGTCTGAGTCTGGGGGCTCAGGCCAGCACTTGGGACCACGAAGATGAAAGACTCGGGTAGGAAGATGCTGAGAAACAAGAACTCGGAACTCGGCGTGTGTATGGTAACGGGGTTGTTGCCAAATGGATAGAAGAACCGAACATCCACACCTCTGTGTTCAGACAGCACAGTCCAGAATGACCTCCTTTACGCTCGGGTTCTTAGCTGTGGAGACATAGGACTCCAGCCTGGTTAAATACACAAGAGGAAAGTTGTAACATTTCAGGGAGAGTGTGCAGATGGAGGAACCTGTTGACCGTAGGAGGTGCAGTGCGTGGAAAGGAAGGGCAGGTGGGAACAGACACTGGCGGTTTTGTGGCAGCTTGCTATGTGGGCTGGCGATTTTTAACCAACCATTCTTGGACTTTGAAAATGACTTTAGCTCTACAGTAATTATTATTATAGGGGGTTGTAGTTAGAAAGACAAAGGTTGTCTGCATCTCTGACTTTGCTGTACTCTCTCCAAAGTGTGAGACATAACTTGTATGTTTCTATGTGGGTGGCTACTTTGTAGCAATTTAAAATTTGTAACTTAGCATTTTATTTGCTACAAATATCGCTTAAGGCTTTTTTTTTTTAAACTACCATTTCTTTGCTTCAGTAGTTGCTCTTTCTTGGTTAGAGAAACTGGATTTCATCATAAACGCTATCGGCAATAGAAACATTAAAAACTAGTCAGCCAAACATCATGTGCCCTGTGACTTCTCCCACATCAGCTGGTGAGGAAACAGTGCGAGTCCTGACCTGCTCTGACTCCCCTTCCCCCGTGTTAGGGAACAGGTTGGGCCAGTTGAAGTGCTCTGTCCCCTCTGTGGGTGAGTCAACAGCAGGTGACCCTGACCTAAATAAGAGGGCCTGAGTCTTTCTGACATCTTTTCTAGTGGCTGGTATAGCGCCTGGGAAAGCTGGACTGCATCGGCATTAAAAAGGATGTTGTGCCTTGGCCGGTTGGCTCAGCGGTAGAGCGTCAGCCTGGCGTGCGGGGGACCTGGGTTCGATTCCCGGCCAGGGCACATAGGAGAAGCGCCCATTTGCTTCTCCACCCCCCCCTCCTCCTTCCTCTCTGTCTCTCTCTTCCCCTCCCGCAGCCAAGGCTCCATTGGAGCAAAGATGGCCCAGGCGCTGGGGATGGCTCCTTGGCCTCTGCCCCAGGCGCTAGAGTGGCTCTGGTCGCGGCAGAGTGACGCCCTGGAGGGGCAGAGCATTGCCCCCTGGTGGGTAGAGCATCGCTCCTGGTGGGCGTGCCAGGTGGATCTGGGTCGGGCGCATGCGGGAGTCTGTCTGACTGTCTCTCCCCGTTTCCAGCTTCAGAAAAAGTACAAAAAAGGAAAAGGAAAAAAAAAAGGATGTTGTACGCTAGCAGTGGGTCTCATTGGCATGGAAGGATGTTCAGAGTAGATTAGGTGAAAACTGAGGTGACGGCATGCTTTGCAACAGTGTAACAGTTGGTCTTTATCGTGTGTGTCCCATGCATTGGACACGGTGCTAAGGCCTCTCGACACAGCACTTGTGACCTCTTACAGCCCTATTTTATAGATGCGGAAATTGAGGTCCAGAGAGGTCAGGGTCACCCACTTAATAAGTGCTGGAACTGGTTTGAAAGTAGCGCTAGCTGACTGCCGGGCCCCTGCTCTTGAGTCTGGTGCTGTGCTGCCCTCTGTATGTGACATTAGCAGATGTGGGGAGTTGCTCTGACGAGGGTCATTAATACATATGTAAGGAGAAAAGGGCCTGGCATGGGACACACCAAGATATCATAGCAGCTGTTTCTTGTAGAAATATGGGTATTTTATTTTATTTTTTTACTTTTCTCCATTTTGTGATTTCCTTTAATGGGCTTAGATTGCTTTTAAAATAAGATATAATATAAAAATCCAGAAAAGTATAATAGATTTAAAAAGTAATGGGGACGTAATATTGTCAGAAATGGAAAAGAAATTACTCAATTTTGTAATATATGCAGTTTTGAATATGGTTGAAGGAATAGACCAGCCTGCTTAAAGTGGCTTCTCTCTGTGGTATAGAAAAAAAAAACACACTTTTTTTTTTCCCTTTTAATGCTTTAAGTTTCAAACAACAAGCATTTATAACTTTCTTTAAAAAATTATGAAAGCACTTATTTGCCATAATGTGGTGGTACCAGTGGATCGTAGAAGGAATATGGTATTAAAGTAGGCTGAGATTGCATTAATGGGAATCTGAGAATTTATTTATTTTTTTCTATTTGAGGGAACTTAAATGATTGTTTGGGGCCTTTTTTTTTGTTTGTTTCATCCACTTGAAAAAGGCATACTGTATCTGAAATGACAGGTTTACTTTAAGAACCAAATTTCATTTGAAGGATGGATTGATAAATGCGTTTGTACCATGGTCCTCTGGGTTTAGTGTTGTTGAAGCTTTGTTTTATAATTCTGGTGTCAAATTCTCCCAATATTGAAACAAAATTCAATAAAGTCAATTTTTTTTAAATTGTATTACATACAAAAAATTTGAGTCATGGAACTGAAAATTAGGAGTGATTTTAAATGTAAATGTTTTACAATTTATCAAGCATTTATGTTAAATATAATATTAAGTTTAAACTAGAAGAGTGTTAGGTATGAAAGCTGTAGTGTTGTAGGAATAATAATGTAGAAGTAATAATGTAAAAGCTGTAGTGTAGTAGGCAGCAGTGGAGCAATACTTGGTTTGTAAAAATGTGCGATTTTCTGAGAATGGCCCCAGGACAGGAGGGCTGCCGCGGGCCATTGCTCTGCCACGTCCATCACTTGTTTTCAGGGAGCTCTGGAATCCCTGCAGCCTCAGGGCCTTTGCCCGTCCTGAGGTTTGGCCAGCCTGGAGCTTCTCCTCAGGTCTCTCTGTTTTCACTCTACCTGCTTTTTGCGTCAGTTAGCCAAAGTTGCTTTTCTTTGAGCAAATGGTATTCAAACCTTTTAAAATGATTGTGTGTGTGTGTGTGGGGGGGGGCTGTGGGGGGGGGGGCTTAATAAGCATTGTGAATAATTTTGAATCACATTATAAATATCAAATTATGGAAGTTCTAAAAGTAAACATTTTCAGGCAAGTAAAGGAACACGTATTGCTTCTGAATGAGCGAATGAAATCGATCTCTGCGTTTTGATTTTATTTCCATCCTTCCGTTCTCCAGGCTAATAATTGCCGAGCGAGAGAGAATTCCTTCTCCTAACCTTGCCTCTTGTGCCTGCCTCTTCCTTCCCGGCTTCTCCAGCTTGTCTTCCTTCTGGAGCTGTGTGACCCTGGACCCGTGTGACCCTGGACCCGTGTGACCCTGGACCCTTCAGCAGTGGGCTTGCCTCTGCCCATCCCTCTCTCGTTTATGATTGGGGGGGGGGGGAGGGCTGTTTTTCTTCCCAGTCTCATGAAGTTTTCCTACCTGAAGTCTCTCCTCCCATGTTCACAGGGATTGTTTATTTATTTATTTTTCTTTGTGTATGGTAGCGTGTTTGCCCATGTTCAGGTGTGAGCGGTGTTAATAGGTGCCCTGTCCAGGTGGAGACCCCGGGGCGGGATGCCTGACTCGCGTAGGTGTGCCTTCGTTTTCACCCTCTTTACTTGACTTTGGGGAGGTATCTTTTTATGACAGGATTTTAGTTTTTACACTTATATTGTGGGGTTCTGTTTTTTTTTTTTATGGAGTGCTTATTCCTTATGAAAAACTACACGGGTGGTTTAAACAATTGTACCGTACTGAGGTGTCTGTAGTGGAAAGGCTGTTCTTTCTGACCCGTCAGTCCTCTGGTCTCTGTTGGAGGCCACCACTGTTCCCAGTTTAAGTATTCTTTCAGAGATACTTTATGTATAATGCAACTATATATCCAGCCCCCCCCCCCCCCCCCCCCCAATCCAGCCCTTTGATTTTATACAAATGGTAACTAGTACCTTGGGAACTGGCCTGGGTGCATTTGTTTCTTTTTTCGCTAAACAATGTATCTTAGAGACCATTTCATATAAACACATGTATATTTATCTCATTTTTAAATACCTACATACATAGAAAATGCTTTTAAGCCATAGGCTAGAGCAGGGGTCTCAAACTCAACTCAGCATGTGGGCCGCAGAGCAAGATCACAGCCGTTTGGCGGGCCGCACTAGGTCTACAAAAGGCAACTGTTACGCAACACTTTTCTCACTGCAGTTGAAAACAAAAAATAATCAGTACAACAAGCACAATTGTACATGCAGTTTACTCAGTGTCACAAAACGACCAGAAACTGTAGTTCGCATCACAACTGCTGTTAACTAAGCTAATATCTAGCTAGGATGCTAGAGAAATGAAAAATACAAGTAGGCCCCTAGGCTTACTTAATTTTATCCAAAATATTTTGAACTTCATGGATTAGTCTGCGGGCCGCACAAAATTGTTCGGCGGGCCGCAAGATTGAGACCCCTGAGCTAGAGGGTGTTGGCATTATAACAAAGTGTCACGAGTTGTAGAGCTGGGTGCAAATCCTACCTCTGCCATTTATGAGCTGTGTGACCTTGGGCAAGTTACTGTGTAACCCGTGTTTCAGTTGTTCGTTTATTAAATGAAAAGTTAATGTCTTCACAAGATTTTTGCAAGGATTAGAAGAGAATGTGTATAAAGCATTTAGCACAGTGTCTTGTTTAATAAATCGTAGCTATGCTTGTGCTCATTAATCTATTAGATCAAATGAACGCCTAATGTGTTTTCTCCTTTCTCAACTACAGTAAAGTACACTGAAGGCATCACCTGTTTTCCGACTTTCCCTCTTGCTTGTCCTTTTCCTCTAATTCACTGTTTATATTCTCTCCCTCTTTTCTCTCTCCACCCTTTCTTTCCACAACAAATGATGTTATGTATTTCTTTTCCTTTTTGTGGTTTCTTGGCTTGCTAATGACTCTCCTGACCTATATCGTATCATCCCTGCCACGGCGGCAGGTGCCATCAATTGTGGTTCAGTATAAAACCTCAACTGGGAATGAATATTTCTGGTGATGATACTTCACAGTGAATTTAATATCAGCAATCAAATTTATTCCAGTCACTGGACAGAGGGCTCTTTCTGTGATTGCGATTTCAGCTGAGCTAGAGCTGAGGTCTGGGTACGGGTGGTGGCTAGCAGAGTAATGAATGTGGGGCCAGAGTGTCACAGAAGTACTTTCAGCAGGGCGGGCCTGTTCGTAGGGCCAGTGGTGAGGGGAAGAATGGGGGAGGGGGGAGGCGGTCAGTAACTCACTGATCACTGAAACCTCTCTGGGTAAGTCAGAGGCACTGGGGCCAGACAGGGAATAGTATATAGGATGTGGAATGTAAACAAACAAAGAACCAACCCCCTCCCCAAGTATTGTGCATATAAACTAGATGAACTGCCTCACTGAACTATTTTAATGTTTTTGCTTCAGGGTATAAGCTCTCTAGCTGTGGGAAGCCGCCCCCACCCTTTCTCATAAGGGAGTCATGGGTCCCACTAGGCAAGCAGGGGGTCTATCAAGCTGTCATGCTTGGAGGGGTCAGGATTGGTACAACCAGATATATTTGTGTAGTGCCCTTTAAGGGGGCGGGGGTTGAATGCCTGTAAGAGCGTCTAGGGGCCTAGCTGGTGAGTTTAAGGCACAATATATTTCCATCAGTGAGATTCCAGCTATACCCACTGGCTGGGGTGGTCTGGCTTCTGTTCTAGAAGTTTCTTTGATCCCCTCTACTAGAGTGTTTTTCTGGCTTCTGAGACTGATAGGTTTTCGCTACTTAGATGATACATATACGTATGTACTGATTGATGATCTTGATGTTTTTGTCCCTTTTGGGTTTCTATCATTGTACGCATGGTGATGAGGAAGGATGTGTTATCTACTCCCAGGGTGACTACTGATGGCTTCGTCTGTTTACTGCTGACTCAGATAGCCTTCAGCCTTGGAGCTGTAATCGCTGAAGGAAATACACAGAAATGTAGCACTTGAAACACATTTGAATGTTTTGTTCAAGGGTTTTACTTTTGTTGTTACTGTTTCTTTACGTGGAAAATCTGATTTCCTCTCACATTTGCCTAAGTCTAATCCATTCTTAACAATCCCTTTTTTTTTTTCTCATTTACTTTTCTGAAAATCTGAATTTAAAGAGATGGTGGCTTAACTATGTACCAAGGCTTTCTGAGAAAGAAAATAAATTTTAATGTGCTTAATAGAATTGCCCAGAAGTGGTGGGGAAGTTACGATGTGGCAGAATCCTAATTCTTCTGCCCTTTTGAAACGGTGCTTCCAGATTTATTGCCCCTTCTGTTCTGATGTGTGGATTTAAGAGGCTCCACATGATTCTGCTTCATACACACATTATCCCCCCTCTTCTCCACCCCTGTGTGTGTGTATACACACTGCAAGACTTAGATAGTCTAGACACCTGATTCTAATTTCCAAACATCTTTGCCCTCCTTTGTAGTTCCAGCTTTCTTCTCTTTTTATCCCGTTCCCTTTTATTTTACTCACACCTTGAACTCTTTGGAGAAAGCTAAAGTAAAGGAAAAGTATTTTTCAAAAAAAAATAACACTGAATAAGAACTCATCTGCTTGTAAATTGCTGCTTAGTGTTCTGAATTGTGAATTTCAGTCTCAGAGTTCATCCTTTTAAAAACTGGCCTTGTTGACCCCCCCCCCCGGGAGGACTCTCTTGGTCTTCCTTCCTGACACCGGGGGGCTCCCCAGCTGTAAAAACTTCAGCAGAGGGGACTGTCGGCCCCACCCTATCTGAACCTGCTGTTCACCTCGCCGAGGAGAAATAGAATTGCGGTCCGCAGCAGTGTCTGAGGGATTAGGTCCTGAAGTAGGGGCTACTTTACCCGTACTGAGCTCCTGACCAAGAGACCCCTAAAATAGGGGGGTCCCACTAACGTGGTCATACTGACTTCAGCTGCCCTAACCCACCAAACTTGCAACCTGTAGAGAGGTGGGTGGGGTGAGGCCGGTTTGAGCCCACACTGTAGTCTTTCTACAGAAGACTCTGAGGGAAGACCAGGCAGCTGCCAAGAGGAGGCGGGGCAGCTGGAAAGTGGAGGTTATTTTATGGAGCTGGGGCCCACTTATGGAGCTGCTGTCAGCTCTGAGCAGGAGGGAGCTGATTCTATAC
Source organism: Saccopteryx leptura (assembly GCF_036850995.1). Classification (NCBI taxonomy): domain Eukaryota; kingdom Metazoa; phylum Chordata; class Mammalia; order Chiroptera; family Emballonuridae; genus Saccopteryx; species Saccopteryx leptura. Next base: position 193,918,927 of record NC_089508.1, on the reverse strand, counting down.
ACAGGTTGAACCTTTCCACTCACAACCAGGCATAGAAAACACAGACACAAACAGTCAACAGAGTGGCATCTCCAGAAAGGTAACCCACAGTGGGTTGCACAACTGGCTGACACCAAACCATACTTGAACCCCGCCCGAGGACCCAGAACCAGCACATCCAGTAGTGGGTGGCAGACCGCACCGGTGCTAGACTCAGCTAGCCACACGAGTGCACACCCCAAAGAGTTCAGCAGGCACCATACATACACTGTGGAGAATAAATACGTCCCATAGGACAGACTGCACAGCGTCTAAAACACGTGACCGAGGCTGACCCTTAGAGCCAGCCAGCCTGAAGGGATAGCTCCGCCCACGAAAGGGCCAACTGCATTCAAGACTCACACACAGCAGGAGGATAATTGTAACCCTCAAGGGGCACCCCTAGAGCAGGGAGCTCAGGTGGCCTGGAGGTCAGTACCACGGACCCTCTCTTCTTCACAAAGATGCCACAACAGATTTGGGAGCCAGAGCAGAGCTTCCTATACACAGACAGAATGGACAAAGAAACATGACCCAAATGAATCAACCAGAGAAACCCCCAGAAAAAGAACTAAAGGAAATGGGAAAGAACCAAACTACCAGATGCAGAGTTTAAAATAGTGGTTATTAGGATGCTCAAGGATCTTAAGAGTAAGAATGGAGGAGGACCAGAGTGAGAAGTTAGTAAGCATTAAAAAAGGACACTGAAACCAGAAAAAAGAACCAGTCAGAAAATGGCAAATACAGTCTCTGAAACGGAAGATTGCACTAGAAGCAATCGGCAGCAGGCTGGATGAAGTGGAGGATCCAATCGGCGATTTAGAGGACAAGATAAACATCAGCACAGAAGCAGAGCAGCGAACAGAAAAGAGGCTCAAAAGACTGAGGAAACCCTTAAAGAGAGCTCTGCAACAACACGAAGAGAAACAACATCCGCATCATAGAGATCCCTGAAGGAGAAGAGCATGGACAAGGGATAGAGAACCTGTTTGAAGAAATCATAGCCAAAAACTTCCCCTAAACTGATGCAGGAAAAAGTCACACAAGTTCAGGAAGCCCAGAGAGTCTAATGAAAGATGAACCCAAGGAGGCCCACACCAAGACACATCATCATCAAAACGCCAAAGTTCGGAAGACAGAGAAAGAACACTAACAGCTGCAAGAGAAAAGCAGTTAATGACCTACCAAGGAACCCCCACAGGCTGATGCCTGACTTCTCAGCGGAAACACTTCTTGCCAGAAGGGATTGGCAAGAAATAGTCGAAGTGATGCAAAACCAGAAACTACAACCAGGACTACTCTATCCAGCAAAGCCATCATTTAAAATCTAAGGAGAAATAAAGGGCTCCCCAGACAAAAAAAAAAAAAAAAGGCTCAAGGAGTTCATTACCACAAAAGCCGTACAGCAAGAAATGTTAAAGGGCCTGCCGTAAGAAGAGAAAAGGAAAGGAAAGGAAAGGAAAAGAAGAAAGAAAGAAAGAAAGAAAGAAAGAAAGAAAGAAAGAAAGAAAGAAAGAAAGAAGAGAAAGAAGAGAAAGGAGTAAGAAGATGACATGTTTAAAGAATAAAATGGCAATAAATAAATACATATCAATAATAACCTTAAATGTAAATGGATTAAATGATCCAGTCAGAAGACACAGAGTATCTGCACAGATTTTAAAACAACAAGGCCTGTACATACGCTGTCTACAAGAGACCCACCTCCAAACAAAAGATACACACAGACTGAGAGTGGAGGGATGGAAAAAAATATGCAAATGGAATGAAAAGAAAGCTGGGGTAGCAATACTTATATCTGACAAAATAACCTTTAAAACAAAGGCTATACAGTAAGGGACAGAGAAGGTCACTACATAATGATAAAGGGAGCAACCCAACAGGAAGATACAGCCGTTGTAAAATTTACGCACCCGATATAGGAGCTCCTCAATGTATAAAGCAGATTTTTATGGGTACAATGGCCAAGATCGACCATAACACAATGGTAGTAGGGGAGTTTAACACCCCACTTAGACTAATGGATAGATCCTCCAGACAGAAAATCAACAGAGAAACAGTGGCCTTAAATGACTCACTAGGACAGCTGGATTTAACTGATGTCTTCAGAACATTTCACCTCAGAGCAGCAGAATGTAGTCTGAAAATCTGTCTGCCCCCAAATTGGACAACCTGGCCAAAATGGATAAATTCTTAGAAACATACAACCTTCCAAAACGGAATCTGGAAAACTAGTGCAGATCTATGACAACAAATGAAATGGAAACAGTTATCAAAAAACTAGCAAACAAAAGTCCTGGACTGAATGGCTTCACAGACAAACTTTACCAAATATTCAAAGAACGAACACCTGTCCCTCTCAAGCTATTCCAAACAGTTCAAGAGGAGGGAAGACTTCCAAGCTCCTTTTATCAGGCAAGTATTATCCTAATTCCAAAGCCAGGTAACGACACTACCAAGAAAGAAAAGTACTGTCCAATATCCCTGAAGAACATTGATATTAAATTTCTCAACAGAATATTAGCAAACCAGATCCATCAATACATTAAAAAGATCATACATCACGATCAGTTGGGATTTTTGATAGGGAGACAAGACTGGTATAATATTTGCAAATCAATAAACGTGATGTGTCACATAACAACATGAAGGATAAAAATCACATGATCATAGCAAGAGATGCACAAACAGCATTTGATAAAATACAGCACCCATTTGTGATCAAAACTCTCAGCAAAATGTGAACACAGGGAACATACATCAACATGATAAAGAAGGCCATCGATGACAGACCTACAGCCAACATCATACTCAATGGGCAAAAGTTAAAAGCAATTCCCCTTATAAGATCAGGAACAAGGCAGGGGTGTCCCCTTTCATCACTGTTATTCAACATAGACCTGGAAGTCCGAGCCACAGCAATCAGACAAGAAAAGGCATCTAAATTGTTAAAGAAGTAAAACAGCCATTATTAGCTGATGTCATGGCGCTGTATATTGAAAACCTTAAAGTCTCAGCCATAAAACCACCAGGCCTGATAAATGAATTTGGTAAAGTGGCAGGATATAAAATTAATATTCAGAAATCAGTGGCATTTTTCTAACTGACAGTAAACTGTCAGAGAAATTTAGGAAACAATTCCATTCACTATTGCAATAACAGAAAAAAAAAAAAAAAAAAGAAAGGAGAACCTAGGAATAAATTCAACCAAGGAGGTACAAGGCTCGTACTCGGAAAATTATGACAATGAGAAAAAGAAATTGAGGAAGAACAAACAAGTGGAAGCAGATACCGTGTTCATGGAGAGGAAGAATAGACATCATTAAGAGGTCCATACTACCCAAAGCAATTCGTAGATTCAGTGCAATTTCTATTAAAATACTAATGGCATACTTCACAGATCTAGAAGAAATATTCCCAAAATTTATATGGAACTGAGAAAAGAACTTGAATAGCCTCAGCAATCTTGAAAATGAAGAATAAAGTGGGAGGTATCACACTTCCTGATATCAAGTTATAATACAAGGCCATTGTACTCAAAACAGCTTGGTACTGGCATAAGAACAGGCATATAGATCAATGGAACAGAACAGAGAGCCCAGGAATAAACCCACTCCTTTATGATTAGTTAGTAATATACATATATTTGACAATGGATTAGATTAAAGACAGTCTTTCAAATAAATGGTGTTGAGAAAAAAATTGAACAGGTACATGCAAAAGACTCAAACTCTACCAACTTAAACTATTCACAAAACCAATTCAAAAATGATAAAAGATTTAAATGTAAGTTGTGAAACCATAAAACATTTTGAAATAAACATAGGCAGTAGACTCAGACATCTTTCATAGCGATATTCTTGCAGGCAAGTCAAATAAAGGATGAAATAAACAAATGGGACTATATCAAACTAAAAATCTTTTGCATAGCAAAGGATACCATTAGCAAAATAAAAAGACAACCCACTCAGTGGGAGAACGTATTTGCTGATACGTCTGATCCAAGGGTTAATAACCAAAATTTATAAAGAACTTCTAAAACTCAACACCAGGACCTGAATGGGCAAAGGACCTGAATAGATAGTTCTCCAAAGAGGACGTACAGAAGGCCAATAGGTGTATGAAAAAATGCTCACTGTCACTGATCATCAGAGAAATGCAAATTAAAACCACAATGACCTACCACTTTACACAGCTGCCAGAATGGCTCTCATTAACAAATCAACAAACAAGTGCTATAGAGTGTGGAGAAAAGGGAACCCTCCTGCACTACTGGTCGGATTGCAGACTCTTGCAGCCACTGAGGAAAACAGTATGGCATTTCCTCAAAAAGTTAAAGATGGAATTGTCTTATGACCCAGCTGTCCCACTTTTAGGAATCTATCCTAACAATTCCAAAACACAAATTCAAAAGAAGATACACCTCCCCCCCCCCCCCGAGTTTTTTGCAGCATTGTTTACGATAGCCAAGATATGGAAACAGTGCAAGTGTCTGTCAGTGGACGAGTGGATTAAAAAGCTGTGGTGTATGTACACAATAAAATACTATGTGGCCACGAGAAAGAAGGAAATCTTACCTTTGGCAACAGCGTGGATGTACCTGGAGATTATTATGCTAAGTGAAATAAGCCAGGCAGAGAAAGGCAAATATTGTACGATCTCACTTATATGTGGACCCTACTGAACACAAGAAACTGTGAGGAACAAAATATATAGGAACAGATGGACAGCTGCCAGAGGGAAGGGGAGGAGAGGATGGGGTGAATGAAGGTGAAGGGATGAGCCAAATTATACATACAGAACACATCGATACAGACAACAGGGTAGCAAGTCTCAGAAGGAAAGAAGGTATGTAGGTAGGGGGAGGGGGACCAAGGGGGTGAGTTGGAAAGAGCCTTCGCACGGAGTGTGGCGGGCATGAAGTGAGGCAGTGGGTTGAGGGTGTTCTATTGAGTGGAACACTTTGAAACCATGTCAACACGATACATTAAAAGTGAAAAACATTAACAGGACAGTTAGGGAAATTTGAATATAGACCCTATTTACATATTATTATTATTAAATCATTGTTAAATTTTTTTGGTGTCATAAAAAGAATGGCCTTGTTGAATATTGATTGAAATTTCTCTTGGTAGATGTATGACAACCTTAAAGATAGAGCAAAAATGTTGACCATTTTTTTTCTTTACAAATAAGTCGTAAGAAATCAAACCAGATTTGTGGTGCCAGTTCTTGGTCTTTGCAGATTTTAGTCAAACATCTGCTGTATTAAGCAGTTGCTCTCTTTAGCTAATATTAATTAGAGCCATCCCAGAATAAGTCCTACTTCTGAGATACGAAATTTGTTTACTCATCTTTGTTAAGAAAGGAAGTAAGACCCTCTATTCTTTTTATTTCTTTTTCCCCTCCCTCCCTCCCTCCCTCTCTCCCTACCTCCCTCCCTCTTGCTTTCTTGCTTGCTTTCTCTCTTTCCTTCCTTCTTTCCTTCCTTCCTTCCTTCCCTCCTTCCTTCCTTCCTTCCTTCCTTCCTTCCTTCCTTCCTTCCTTCCTTCCTTCCTTCCTTCCTTCCTTCTTTCCTTTCCTTCTTCCTTCCCTTCTTCCTTCCCTCCTTTCTTCCTTCTTTCCTTCCCTCCCTCTCTCTTTCTTGCTTTCTCTTTCCTTCCTTCTTTCCTTCCTTCCTTCCTTCCTTCCCCCTTCCTTCCTTCCTTCCTTCCCTTCTTCCTTCCTTCCTTCCTTCTTTCCTTCCCTCCCTCCTTCCCTTTCTTGCTTTCTCTCTCTTTCCTTCCTTCCCACCTTCCTTCCCCCTTCCTTCCTTTCTTCCTTCCTTCCCCCATTCCTTTCTTCCTTCCTTCCCCCATTCCTTCCTTCCTTCCTTCCTTCCTTCCTTCCTTCCTTCCTTCCCTCCTTCCTTCCTTCTTTCCTTCCCTCCCTCCCTCCCTTTCTTGCTTTCTCTCTCTTTCCTTCCTTCTTTCCTTCCTTCCCTCCTTCCTTCCTTCCCCCATTCCTTCCTTCCTTCTTTCCCTTCTTCCTTCCCTCCTTCCTTCCTTCTTTCCTTCCCTCCCTCCCTCTTTCTTGCTTTCTCTCTCTTTCCTTCCTTCCCACCTTCCTTCCCCCTCCCTCCCTCCTTCTTGCTTTCTTTCTTGCTTGCTTGCTTTCTCTCTTTCCTTCCTTCCCCCTTCCTTCCCCCTTCCTTCCTTCCTTCCTCTCCTCCCTCCCTCCCTCCCTTTCTTCTGCTCTGCTCATAGGTAAGAAAAACTTTATGTATAGTGTTAAACTTGACCAAAAGGTCTTTGTTTAACTTTTTGAGTAATTGACTGTTTTTCACAGTGGCTGAACCATTTTACATTTCCATCAGCAATGCATGGAATTCCAGTTTTTCTACATCCTTGCCAACACTTTTTATTTATTTATTTTTAATTATTGTCATCCTAGAAGTTGTGAAGTGGTATCTCCTTGTGGTTTTCATTTGCATTTTCTTGGTAATTAATGTTGTTGAGCATCTTTTCATATAATCATTGGGCGTTTGTATTCATCTTTGGAGAAATACCTTTGTTCACCTTTAAATTGCATTTTTTGTTGTTGAATTTTAAGAATTCTTCCTATAGTCTGGACATTACTAAACCCTTACCAGATAGGTGATTTGTGTATTTTTTTTCATTCTGTTATTAGTCTCTTATTCTTCCCGTGTTCTTTTTGCAAATGCAGGTGAACGTGACACACACACATTCTTCTTTCTCCCAGTCATGTATAAAAGATAGCATAGTACACACAGAGTTGTATCTTGATTTTCCAACCTAAGAATATAATCTAGAAATCTTTCCATGTTAGTCCACAGGGATTCTCTCTATCCTTCCCGCCTTCCCTTCTCTTTGTAAGTACCTCATTATCTACAGATACCAAAGTTTGTTCAGCCTGTGCCGGGGCTACTTGGATTATCCACAGTCTTACATTGTTCCAGGGAGTTCACATCCGATAACCTCCCAGGTGGGTAGTTTCACACTTGGTGCTGGTTGGTGTGTGTGTGTATGTGTGTGTGTGTGTGTGTGTGACAGATTTCTGGAAAAGGGATTGCTGTAGCTCTGGGATCTTCGAAAGCAGAAACTTACTTATCTTTTTCTGTGGTGCTCCCATGACCTTTTAACGTTTCTTTGTTCCTGTAAGAACTGCAGGATAGTGTCAGAGTGAGGGCTCACCCGGAACTGTAGCGAGCCCTCGTGAGTGTTTTACAGGAGAGCATGGCTATACTGCACATAAATGGTTCTGTTGTATCTGCAACTAAAAACGAAACAGGTAAGTGAAGATCCATTTCGGTTTTTTTATTCTTGATCATGGAAAACACTGGAAAGGCTCTGTGAGTATCTCTTTTCTTCACTACATAGTACACTTACCTACGCTCAACTTTTTGATTATTTTCTTTCTCTCTCTTTTTTTTTTCTTTTTAAATAAATGAGAGCAGTTGCAGAGGCTCACCAGCTGTGTGTAACAGCCCACCATTGTTGTTGGTTATCGTCTCCCTTCATCCCGCTCTTACCTGTGCCGACGTCCCTTTCTCTCTTTGAAGGGCCGGCTCAGATGCGTCTCTCATGAAATCTTCACCGATTCACTCCAGCTGGCGAGTGTTCCATCTCCCACTCCAGTGTTTGCAACTTTACACAGCGCCCGTGACACAGCAGGAACCCGACGAACGAACGCTTGTTGAATGTGCGCAGTGCCACGTCCTTTTCCTCCGGCACCGGTTGTGCCTGTGCTGATTGAATTTCCAGAGCTTGCCGTGAAAGATTGGGAAAAAAAAAAAAATACATGGTTAACATGGGCCAGCATACATCTGGAGATTCTCGAGAAAAACCCATTTCCAAGTTCACCCAAGTTGGCTGTTGATCAAGTTCACTTCCTTGCAGTCGTGGGACCAAGGTCACGTGCTTACGGGCTCTTATCTGTTTCTAGAAGCCACTCACTCGCCTTCCTTCTCAGGCAGCGCCCCCAGCTTTCAGCCGGCCATCATTCGCACACCGGGTCCTTCTCAGGCTTAGAAAATCTCTAGGCCCTGGCCGGTTGGCTCAGCGGTACAGCGTCGGCCTGGCGTGCGGGAGACCCGGGTTCGATTCCCGGCCAGGGCACACAGGAGAAGCGCCCATTTGCTTCTCCACCCCTCCCCCTCTCCTTCCTCTCTGTCTCTCTCTTCCCCTCCCGCAGCCGAGGCTCCATTGGAGCAAAGATGGCCCGGGCGCTGGGGATGGCTCCTTGGCCTCTGCCCCAGGCGCTAGAGTGGCTCTGGTCGCAACAGAGCGACGCCCCAGAGGGGCAGAGCATCGCCCCCTGGTGGGCAGAGCGGCGCCCCTGGTGGGCATGCTGGGTGGATCCCGGTCGGGCGCATGCAGGAGTCTGTCTGACCATCTCTCCCCGTTTCCAGCTTCAGAAAAGGAAAAAAAAAAAAAAAAATACATAAAAGAAAATATCTGATTACTGCTTTCAGCCAAGGAAGCTCTGCTTTTAAGGGGTTCATGCGCCTAAATCAGCCCCACTGGGATAATCTCCGAGTGAAAGTTAAAAGCGCTGTATAACATAACAACATCACAGAGGTGACGTCATCACAGGGGCAACGTCATTACAGGGGCGACGTCATCACAGAGGTGATGTCATCACAGAGACGACCTCATCACAGAGGTGACGTCATCATATTCACAGGTCCAGCGACGGGGGGTGGGTATTTTGAAATTCTGCCTGGTGCAGGGCTCACTCACGGTCAGTCCAGTGATGTTCTGACAGATGGAATGAAGGTTCTGCCTCAGCCAGTGAAGTGGTTCTCTTTCTCTGCCTTTTGACTTCAGGGTTTACACGACCTGTTTCTAGCTCTTCAAACTCCGTGGTCTCTCACGTTCCTGTGTATGTGACAAGGATTTTCATCACGTGATGCATCTCATAATGTAGAAACGCGCGTGCGGAAGTGAGTTTAGATGGACTGTGGGTGCCCATGATGAAATCTGGTACGCGCTGCTCTAGGGAAAGGTGATTCACCTCTCTCTCTCTCTCTCTCTCATTTCGCAATTTTAGGTTCCGATTGCTTTTCTTGTTGCTCCGGTTCTCTTTTATCTTAGCATTGAAATCTGAGCAGATTCTTTTGAATGTAAGAAGAATGTTGTTGTTTTTTTTTTTAAAGTAAAGTTTATTGAAATGGATATACAGAAAGATACACACATAATAAACGGATTACTTGATAGATTTTCACTCGTGGAACACAGGCATGTCATAAATACCCCAATCAAACATTAGAACCTTTCCCTCAGAAGCCTGGCAAATCCTGTTAGTCCCTTTGAAAGCACTGTTGTGGTTGCCTGTTAATTTGATGAGTCTTTAGCCTATTTAATGTATATTATTTTTACTGCAGCTTTTTTTTCTTTTAATTTAAGAAGGTAGGTATAAAAAATAATCCTTAAACTGTTCGGGGCCTGGGATGAGAGTAGGTAGGAGGAAGCCTTGGTGGAGGTGTGTTTGCTGCAGGGGCTCACCTAGTGATCACAGGTGATATGGGGCTAGATTCCTTCTCAGTCATACGGAACAAACTCCCGGGGTATAAGTAATGTCTAGTTACAGAAATGGGTTTCACACTCAAAGCAGTAATGGGCTTTTTACTTTTGCTGTTCAGATAAAAGAGAGTAGAAAACTATTCTTAGGAAAAATCATCTCAACGGGGCCAGTTTGAGGTGCTGATTGGTTTTTATATTTTTAAGCTCAGATATTTTTTGTGTTTCTCTTCTATAATTTGTTACAAGTGTGCCCAGAAAACAGTTGTAAAGCAGAAGATGTCAGAACCTATATATCTGAGAGTTCTGATGTTTGAACATTGGAAAGGAAGTCCTTTTTTTCTTTCATGGTTAATTTTTCTGTCTTAACAGATAGCAAGCTTTCCCTGTTGACTATATTTTCGGATAGATAGAAGCTTTTAGGAAACTGTGGTCAAGCCTCTTATAATGTAGTGGACGCTGCTAATGGAATTCCTATTAGTTCTGTGTCTCGAGAACTCCCATCTATCATCACTATTACCAAAAGAATTCTAGACTCTCTGGAAAGGACAGCTCCTTAAATTTCACTACCCAGCCAAGTTTTGCTGGGGCCTGAGTCACACAAGTTCGTCTTATAGCATAGACTCTGACGAGGTTGGTACACTAATGTAGGCGTTTGAGATCTCAGAGCTAGAGACCATCTCATAAACATCGATACCCAAGGATTTATGATCTGAGCATCAATAGCCTATTTTTTTTCTAATTTACATACATGATAGCAATCCCAACCTTTTATATATGACCTCTTCATCTTGATAAGTAGTACCTTAACCTACTGCTCTATACTGACCTCATGGATTATAGCAGGCATTTGTACAATGACATAAGTAATTTTTATGTCATTTCATTTTCATTAGTATTCAAAGAAGATTGTCTCGAAGAGGAGAAAAAGCATGGATATATTTTAAAATGAGAATTTAGGGATTGCAGTTAAAAAGCTTTTGATACAAAGTATGTGATGAAGCTCTTTTCATGTCATCTCAGTTCCCAGGGACCAACATGATTTTGATTTTAATTGTAGATGATGGCGTATAAAAGTATTTTCCATTACAGAACTGTTTTAAGGGATTGCCGTGCATGTCAACAAAATAAACCGGCTCCTTGTATGAAGTTATTGTTGCTAAATAATACAGTTTTATATAGCTATAAAAGAATGCCGGCACCGTGGCTGAGTAATACACATGTTTTTAAAAACACGTCAAGAGTTCTCAGATCCCTTGCATTTCTCTCGACATTTTACTCAACTGATTTTTCGTGAGCAGAAGACTATTCCTGTTTGTGATGATAACAGTGGTGGGCTTTTAAAAAACCATGACGAGGCTGCGTGACTCAGAAGTGCTGGGTCTGAGAGACCTGGGAAAGACCAGCTCGCTTGCTTGTGTCCGTGTACACTCCCATGGCAACAGCCAGCCCGCCAGCCAGCCAAAGAAAAGGGCCGAATCACACATGCACCTTGATATAGTAGTATCAGGTCTACAGGAAAGTTCTGTCCGTTTTTGGAATAAAACAAAATACAAATTTTTTCTTACCATCAATAAACTTTATTAAATAATATAATTGCCATTATTATTAATGATTTCTTGCCAGCGTGAGGGCAATTTGTATATTCCATTTTTGAAAAATGTTTTATCTTTTTTTTTTTTTTTTTTTTTTTTTTATTTTTCTGAAGCTGGAAACGGGGAGAGACAGTCAGACAGACTCCCGCATGCGCCCGACCGGGATCCACCCGGCACGCCCACCAGGGGCGATGCTCTGCCCACCAGGGGGCAATGCTCTGCCCCTCCGGGGCGTCGCTCTGCCACGACCAGAGCCACTCTAGCGCCTGGGACAGAGGCCAAGGAGCCATCCCCAGCGCCCGGGTCATCTTTGCTCCAATGGAGCCTTGGCTGCGGGAGGGGAAGAGAGAGACAGAGAGGAAGGGGGGGGGTGTGGAGAAGCAAATGGGCGCTTCTCCTGTGTGCCTTGGCCGGGAATCGAACCCAGGTCCCCCGCACGCCAGGCCGATGCTCTACCACTGAGCCAACCGGCCAGGGCCAAAATGTTTTATTTTTTGATGTGAAAAATTGAACCAGTGCTTGTTTGATATCTTCTTCATTTTTGAATTTTTTGCCCTTCAAAAAATTTTGTTAAGGACAAAAACAAGTGATAGTCGGAGGGTGCTAAATCCGGGGAATATGGTGGATGTGACAGACATGCTTCTATAGCATTTCTTCCTTGTTGAAATTTGTAAAAATTACAAGTGGTGTAAATGAACTTTTATCAGTAGCCATGGGTACACTATCGCTTCACACATAAGACTAACGTGAATCAACTTTGCTTTAGTTAATTTGCTACGTCAGTATGTATACATTAAGTGATAAAAATAGAGAGGCACACATGCGCCAAATAAACATGTGCTTACGTGTCTAAACTTGTTGTGATAGAAACGGACAGAACTTTCCAGTAGACCTTATATATAGACAAGTTGTAAAATATCTCATTATAACTTTAACGAGGTGGTTAGGGCACTCCCCCCCCCCATGCCCCCCAACCAACTGCTAATGGCTTGGTTAGATTTTGTAAAATAATACTTGTTCATTTAAAAATGGAGAGTATAGAGAAGTATAGAGAAAGTGAAAATCAAATGGGGTGGTGGGGGAAAAACAACAGAAGTCTTTCTCCGCAGTGATAACCGTCGCTAACAGTCTGGTGAACTAATGGTAGAAATCTCTCTGTGCCTAGTACCTATGTACGCGGAAGTATTCACAGCCGATGAAGGGGGCTCGGGTTGTATGCTGTGTTGTGATTCTTCACCCAACCGCCTGTCACTTTTCAAATCTGTACAGACAGACAGGCACCATTGTTCTCAGTGGATGCACTCTCTTCCGCCATGGGTCAGATTTTCCCCTAACTCTCCTGTTAATCAACACTGGGACTGTTTTCATCCTTCTTAAGATCATAATGTGGTTAGTATGGCTAGTGGCTGGGTGTGTCTTTTCCTACCTGTCCGATGACCACCTGGGCGTGAACACCTTGAGTAGGACAGACCGCAGGTTGGCCGAGGGCGTCCGCTCTGTCCTTCGGAAGAGCAGTGGTAATCTGCACTTCCGCTAAGTCCTCATTTCTGCTGCTTCTCAGCCTGACTGCTTTGTGGGTCTTTTAAAATTATTTCAAGTAAAAGAAATAGGCAAGCCGATCATTTCTTTCCCCCTCACTTTATTTTTCTTCCTTTGTTATTATTTTTGCTTTACCTTTTTATCAGGAAAGATGAGGCGTAGGAATACGCACCCGTCTCCCGGTTTCAGTCATTTCAACTCGGGGCCGATCTTGTTTCACCGACATCCGGCCTTTCTCCCTTCCTCCCAGGTCTTGTGGAGCAAATTCCAGACGGACGGTTTGATCCATATGAAATTACTTAATATCTCACTTTTATTTCACATCTCTTCATTTATTACTGAGCATGAGTACCCTTTTAGAGACAGATTGGGTGCGAAGTGGTTATACATTTTAATTTAATAGTCAATCAGTTGATTTTCTTTTTCTCTTGTTTTATATCAATTGCGTTAATGTGACTTCGCACTGAGGTTTAATCATCTTACGATGTTAGATGTGCAGATCCCGTCTGGTTTCCAGGGAGGTAGTGACACTGTGCTGCTGGTCACGTCACAGCTGCAGCAAGCATTTCAGGACTGTGACAGATGAGCAGATCCAGAGGAGAGCGACCAACCAGTGTGGGGAGATTAGGGACTGTCGGGGAAATGGTTGAAGGAACCAGGGAAGCTCTCGCATCTGGAGAGGTCAGAGCTGAGGGAAGAAAGAGGGTGATGAATAGTGACAACCGTCTGCAGCTTTGTCAGGAAGGAGGGCTGTGGGATAACAGGGAAGAAGCTGATCACCCAGTGGCAGTAGGTGACATCTCCTCTCCGGCTCCTGTGACCTAGCTCTCTCTGATTCTGTTTCTATCCGGTCGGCGAAAGCCAGGGGCGGGTTATGTGGCACAGACGATGCTTTTGGGGGTTTCTAGAAAAGCCCAAGATGGTCCTTGTCGGGTTTTACTTCACCCCCCCCCCCCACCTCTCCAAATCCAAAGAAGGATTTAATCATATATGAGGATTAAAGTAATTTTGCTGTATGTACAAGAAAATACTCTCCAGAAGAAAAAAAGACATTTCCGAGCTTTTAGAAAGCTGCCCGGGATTGCCCCAGAATCCCATACCTAGCATTTCAAAATAAAAGTTCTGAAATGTTTTTCCGTTGCTCCTCTGGAGGCAAAGCTGGGCCTGAATGGGTGTCTTTCTCCCCCTTCTGGGAAGAGTCATGCATTTCTTTGCAGAAATAAGTCACGTCTTTGATGACAGTGTCCCTTTTGCATTCCCCCAAGGGGGTTATTAGGTGATGATGCTCTGTTATTACCCTTCCCAACCCCAGGAAGTCTGAATTCTGGAACACTTCTGGCCACAAGGCTTTTTGTACCTTTCATGTAGTATCTTTTTTCATCTCTTCAATGATACACTGTATATTTTGATATCCGATCACCATCTGAAAGGACGGAAAACCGAAGACCCATTCCTCACCCCCTTAAACCTAGTCCTGCGACATGGATTTAAGTTGGTTTTACAGAGATAAAGAGAGGCGATGTGTGGCGGGCAGTCAGACAGACAAACAGGAGCAGAGCAAGGACTGGAGGCCAGGTGCAGAGCCAAAGTGTGGCGGGCAGTCAGACAGACAAACAGGAGCAGAGCAAGGACTGGAGGCCAGGTGCAGAAAGCCACCGGGGCAGAGAGCCCCAGGGGCCAGGCAACAGGTTAAACTGGGAAAACAAAAAACCTCGCCCCAGGATGACCTTTCCTCCCCTGGCCTGTCACGGGGGTTTAAGATCATATCACTGGTCATAGGATCGGGCCCTCCCTGGACCTTTCCTCCCTGACGTATTGCTGGTCATGTGGCTTTTAGACCCCTCAGAGAAGGAGCATAAGACAGCTGGAGCAGGCATTTCTGCATTCTCTCCTCCAGATAAGATCTAGGCCCCTGGGTGAAGTTTCAGCTCCGGGCTCAGAAAAGCAGCAAAACAAGACAAGTTGATGCCACAGCTGACCTCAGAACCAGCTACACTGACGAAGGACACCCTGTCCTGGCGCTGACCAGTCAGTGGAGACCATGACCCTAAAAGGACACACCTGGAGCGCTGACGAGTATCTTATTGACCTCCTTCCTTGGGACCTTCTCTAAGATTCCCCCATCTTTAAAAGACCTTAGGACAGTGGTTCTCAAACTTTTTGAAGTCGGGGCGCATTTAAAATCCTACAAATAACTGTAGACACAGTATATACAAATCTCTGAGAACTATGTTATAATAATTAAGTCAAATATTAAAGGAAAAAAAAAGTCCAAGCATGCTTTTATGGTAATTAAGCAAAATAAATACGACAAAATTAAATTTATTCTGACATTAAAAAACATTTTTATGTTACGTTTTTTTGAGTTATACTTTTTAGAATTCGTAAAAGGGAGGGGTTAAAAAATAAAGACAAAAAAGTTATCTTTTCATATATATAGATACATTCTTAGTAAGATTTAGTAAATTCTGCAGGTTCCAGCGGGAATGTGTTAAGCTTTTCAATCTTGTGTTTATGAGAAACATGAGCCTGATGTGTCCTAGCGATTTCTTCAATGTTTGGGCATATATTTGAAAGGCAAAAACTCTCATTTCCTCGTCAATACATTGAAGAATTCCTCTCTTTTTACTCTTAATTGTGTTGGGTGCAGAAAACCCTCACCATACATATCATCTTAACTTGACACCAAACAAAGGATAGAAGAAACTTGCCTCCAGTCTTTCTGGGGAACATGGGGGGTAGTGTAAACAATCCAGCACCACAGCTTAACAGCCTTTTGCAGCCTAATCAGGCAAGTGAGGTGGAGGGGGGTTGGGCGGACTGTCAGTTTACAGCCAATTCCCCACCCCTCTGCCCCCCCAAAAATCTAAACTCCAAAAACCCTGTTGGTTTTTTTGGTCCCCAACAGGCACATATTTCTCTGGAATACCACAGGGCGCACCTGTAAATCTTCTAGGGAGCACACTCTGAGAACCACTGCCTTAGGACAGGGGACCCAGTGGGCTGTCCCTTCTGGGAGCATTCCCACAACTTCCTCTTCCCTCTTCTTCTAAGCTCTAAGACCCCGTGAGACTCGCAACCAGGGGAGCAGTGCGCAGTGACAGCGTGTCCTGGGCCGAACCCCCGAAACCTGTTTCCAGGAGCCTCTTTCCTCTCTCTTCCTGCGTGGCCAGTAAAGTCTGCTGCGGTGTTTCCACTTTCTGTGAATTTTTTCACATTTGTCCGTGGCCAACCTAACACCATGCCTATGTAAAAAGAGGATAATAGTTTTCCCGTTTGTCCCTTTGGAGGCTGTGTAATTAGATTCATATGTAGAACATCTTCAGAACAGGACTGCCTGAGAGGAACACGTTAGCAGTATGGCATTATTACTATTCTGCACATGTTTAACACGCCTTCCGAAAGTGGGACGCAGAATGTTGGAACGTATATAGTTGAAATATAGCTGTTCAGCAAAGAGTTGCCTTCTAGAGGCAAACGACAGATGATATTGTAAAATCTTTCACTTGATCCGATCTGATTAGTGCATTATAGTGTTATTTAGAATTATTTGGAATGAAGTAATGCGTCGTAAAACAGAATCAGGCCTCTTTTAAGGTCTACATTTATGAGCTCTGTGGATTTGCTTTTAGGCATGTATATATTGAAGTTGCTCGTAGGCGATGATGACTTCATTTTAGATCATGCGAACATTCTAGGTAAAGTTGATCTCGGTGGTTTGTATTCTAAGCCACACCACAAACTTCACAGTATGACTTTAAAATGTATTTATTTATAAAAAGAGCTACAAATTACTTGGTTAAAAAATAATCAAGCAGCAGAAAACCATTTTATGTAAAAAATGTCTCGTTCGCTCAGTCCTTCAACACAAATGTAACTTATTAAAGTTCTGGTATATATTTTTTTCAGAATCTCTTTTGTGTCAGAGTATATGTAGATTTAGGAAAAGTATACAAATAGGGTTATACATTCTCTGCATGGTCCATTGCTTTTTCAGGTATGTGTCCTGGAGATCTGTTGATGAATAAATGCTCACAGAGATCTGCTTTCTCTTTAATCACTGTGCAGTATTCCACGGGTGCCCTTACTTTAATAAGCGGTCCTTGATGGACCTCTAGGTTGTTTATTTTTTTGTTATTAGAAATGATTTTTGCAGCGAACATCTTTGTATGTGTAGTTTGACATATCTTTTGTGTGTGTGTGCGTGACAGAGACAGAGTCAGAGAGAGGGACAGATAAGAACAGACAGACAGGAAGGGAGAGAGATGAGAAGCATCAGTTCTTCATTGCAGCACCTTAGTTATTCATTGACTACTTTCTCATACGTGCCTTGACTGGGGGGCTACAGCAGAGCAAGTGACCCCTTGCTTCAGCCAGCAACCTTGGGCTTAAGCCAGCGACCTTGGGCTCAAGCCAGCAACCTTGGGCTCAAGCCAGTGACCTTGGGCTTCAAGCCAGTGACCTTTGGGCTCAAGCCAGCAACCTTGGGCTTCAAGCCAGTGACCTTTGGGCTCAAGCCAGCGACCATGAGGTCATGTCTGTGATCCCATGCTCAAGCCGGATGAGCCCATACTCAAGAAGGTGACCTTGGGGCTTTGAACCTGGGTCCTCTGCATCCCAGCCCGATGCTCCACCCACTGTGCCACCGCCTGGTCAGGCTAGTTTGACATATCTTTGCGAGAAAATCCAAGCGGTAGATTCCTAGTGTGGAAATCCTTGGATACATACATCTAAATATATTGATAGTGTTGAATTACCTGAACAGAAGGCCTCAGTGGTGTATATCTTTTTACTAACTGTGTTCATGAATGCTGCTTATTCCGCACTCCCTTTGACAGAGTCTCAGGAGGTTAAGTTGCTTAACCCCCTAATCTAATAGAATTTGTGATTAGTAAGATTAGCCACTAGCCTATTTTCTGTCTCTCTAGAGTTGCCTATTTTGGACACATCACCTAAGTGGAGTCATGCAATCTGTGTTTCTCTGTGGTCTGGCTTCTTCCACTGAGCATCATTCTGTTTGCAAGGTTTATCCATCTCGTAATAGGTATGAGCGCTCCGTTCCTTTTCATGGCTGTATAATATTCCCTTATATGGATATACCACATTTTACTTATTCTTTATTTATTTTATTTTTTATTTTTTATTTTTTTGCATTTCTCTGAAGCTGGAAACGAGGAGAGAAAGTCAGACAGACTCCTGCATGCGCCCGACCTGGATCCACCCGGCACGCCCACCAGGGGCGACGCTCTGCCCACCAGGGGGCGATGCTCTGCCCCTCCGGGGCGTCGCTCTGCCGCGACCAGAGCCACTCTAGTGCCTGGGGCAGAGGCCAAGGAGCCATCCCCAGTGCCCGGGCCATCTTTGCTCCAATGGAGCCTTGGCTGCGGGAGGGGAAGAGAGAGACAGAGAGGAAGGAGGGGGTGGGGGTGGAGAAGCAAATGGGCGCTTCTCCTATGTGCCCTGGCCGGGAATCGAACCCGGGTCCCCCACACACCAGGCCAATGCTCTACCACTGAGCCAACCGGCCAGGGCCTACTTATTCTTTAGTTGAAAGAAAAATATTTGTGTTTTCACCTTTTGGTGCTTATGAACAGTGCTGCCATTATACAACTTTCCATGTGGACATACATTTTTCACTTCTCTTGGGGACGTACCTAGAAGTGGAATTGCTGGGTCCGATGATAACTTGATGAGTCTGTGGGACTGCCAGCCAGATTCCAAAGTGGCTGCATATTTTATATTCCGCTCAAGATGGTATAAGGTACCAGGTTTTCCAAATCTTGACTAACATTTGTTATTTTTTGCTTTGAAAACATCAACCTGGAAACGCTGAGGTTGCCGGTTCGAAACCCTGGGCTTGCCTGGTCAAGGCACATATGGGAGTTGATGCTTCCTGCTCCTCCCCTCCTTCTCTCTGTTTCTCTGTCTCCTCTCTCTAAAATGAATAAATAAAGTCTTTAAAAAAAAAAAGACATTTATTTATTTATTTATTGTATCTTTTTTTCTGAAGCTGGAAACAGGGAGAGACAGTCAGACAGACTCCCGCAATTGCCCGACTGGGATCCACCCGGCACGCCCACCAGGGAGCGATGCTCTGCCCACCAGGGGGCGATGCTCTGCCCCTCCTGGGCATCACTCTGTTGTGACCAGAGCCACTCTAGCGCCTGAGGCAGAGGCCAAGGAGCCATCCCCAGCGCCCGGGCCATCCTTGCTCCAATGGAGCCTTGGCTGCGGGAGGGGAAGAGAGAGACAGAGAGGAAAGAGAGGGGGAGGGGTGGAGGAGCAGATGGGCGCTTCTCCTGTGTGCCCTGGCCGGGAATCGAACCCGGGTCCCCGCACGCCAGGCCGACGCTCTACCGCTGAGCCAACCGGCTAGGGCCAAAAAAAAAAAAAGAAATTTTAAATCGTAACCGTCCTAGTCGGTATGAGGTGGTTTCTCATTGAGGTTTTGACTTGCATTTCCTTGATTGCTGATGAGATTTTGCATTTTTTTATGTGCTTAGTGTTCATATCTTTGGAGAAATGGCTATTCAGGTCCTTTGCCCATTTATAAATTACATAGTTGTCTTTTTTACTTTTGGGTTGTAGTAGGTCTTTATATATTCTAGATACAAGGATTTTATCAGGGGTATGATTTCCAAATATTTTCTCCCATTCTCTGGGTTTCTTTTCATTTTTTTCTGATGGTATTCTTGGACACACAATGCTATTAATTTCGATGACATCCAATCTGTCTGGTTTTTTTTTTCTTCGTTGTGCTTTTGTTGCATATCTGAACGTAATCAGTGAATCTGCTTGATGAAACACCTCTCTTTTGGATCCTGGGTCTGCTGGGTTGGGTACGGGCACCGTGTTCCTCTCCTCCACCCCTCAGTCCTCGAGGTGACCTCAGAATACTGGGTTGGGTACGGGCACCGTGTTCCCCTCCTCCACCCCTCAGTCCTCGAGGTGACCGCAGAATACTGGGTACAGGCACCGTGTTCC
Organism: Saccopteryx leptura; assembly: GCF_036850995.1. NCBI lineage: Eukaryota > Metazoa > Chordata > Mammalia > Chiroptera > Emballonuridae > Saccopteryx > Saccopteryx leptura. The sequence continues at coordinate 193,899,270 of NC_089508.1, read as the reverse complement.
TCTCCTCCTCCCCTCAGTCCTCGAGGTGACCTCAGAATGCTGGGTACGGGCACCGTGTTCCCCTCCTCCTCCCCTCAGTCCTCGAGGTGACCTCAGAATACTGGGTACGGGCACCGTGTTCCCCTCCTCCACCCCTCAGTCCTCGAGGTGACCTCAGAATACTGGGTACGGGCACCATGTTCCCCACCTCCACCCCTCAGTCCTCGAGGTGACCTCAGAATACTGGGTACGGGCACCGTGTTCCCCTCCTCCACCCCTCAGTCCTCGAGGTGACCTCAGAATACTGGGTACGGGCACCATGTTCCCCACCTCCACCCCTCAGTCCTCGAGGTGACCTCAGAATGCTGGGTACGGGCACCGTGTTCCCCTCCTCCACCCCTCAGTCCTCGAGGTGACCTCAGAATACTGGGTACGGGCACCGTGTTCCCCTCCTCCACCCCTCAGTCCTCGAGGTGACCTCAGAATACTGGGTTGGGTACGGGCACCGTGTTCCTCTCCTCCACCCCTCAGTCCTCGAGGTGACCTCAGAATACTGGGTACGGGCACCGTGTTCCCCTCCTCCTCCCCTCAGTCCTCGAGGTGACCTCAGAATACTGGGTTGGGTACGGGCACCGTGTTCCTCACCTCCACCCCTCAGTCCTCGAGGTGACCTCAGAATACTGGGTACGGGCACCGTGTTCCTCTCCTCCACCCCTCAGTCCTCGAGGTGACCTCAGAATACTGGGTACGGGCACCGTGTTCCTCTCCTCCACCCCTCAGTCCTCGAGGTGACTTCAGAATACTGGGTACGGGCACCGTGTTCCTCTCCTCCACCCCTCAGTCCTCGAGGTGACTTCAGAATACTGGGTACGGGCACCGTGTTCCTCTCCTCCACCCCTCAGTCCTCGAGGTGACCTCAGAATACTGGGTACGGGCACCGTGTTCCCCTCCTCCACCCCTCAGTCCTCGAGGTGACCTCAGAATACTGGGTACAGGCACCGTGTTCCCCTCCTCCACCCCTCAGTCCTCGAGGTGACCTCAGAATGCTGGGTACGGGCACCACGTTCCTCTCCTCCACCCCTCAGTCCTCGAGGTGACCTCAGAATGCTGGGTTGGGTACGGGCACCGTGTTCCTCTCCTCCACCCCTCAGTCCTCGAGGTGACCTCAGAATGCTGGGTTGGGTACGGGCACCGCGTTCTCCTCCTCCACCCCTCAGTCCTCGAGGTGACCCCAGAATACTGGGTACAGGCACCGTGTTCCCCTCATCCACCCCTCAGTCCTCGAGGTGACCTCAGAATACTGGGTACGGGCACCGCGTTCTCCTCCTCCACCCCTCAGTCCTCGAGGTGACCCCAGAATACTGGGTACAGGCACCGCGTTCTCCTCCTCCACCCCTCAGTCCTCGAGGTGACCCCAGAATACTGGGTACGGGCCCCGTGTTCCCCTCCTCCACCCCTCAGTCCTCGAGGTGACCTCAGAATGCTGGGTTGGGTATGGGCACCGCGTTCCCCTCCTCTACCCCTCAGTCCTCGAGGTGACCTCAGAATGCTGGGTACGGGCACCGTGGTCCCCTCCTCCACCCCTCAGTCCTCGAGGTGACCTCAGAATACTGGGTTGGGTACGGGCACCGTGTTCCTCTCCTCCACCCCTCAGTCCTCGAGGTGACCTCAGAATACTGGGTACGGGCACCGTGTTCCCCTCCTCCACCCCTCAGTCCTCGAGGTGACCTCAGAATGCTGGGTACGGGCACCGTGTTCCCCTCCTCCACCCCTCAGTCCTCGAGGTGACCTCAGAATACTGGGTATGGGCACCGTGTTCCCCTCCTTCACCCCTCAGTCCTCGAGGTGACCTCAGAATACTGGGTATGGGCACCGTGTTCCCCTCCTCCACCCCTCAGTCCTCGAGGTGACCTCAGAATACTGGGTACGGGCACCGTGTTCCCCTCCTCCACCCCTCAGTCCTCGAGGTGACCTCAGAATACTGGGTACGGGCCCCGTGTTCCTCTCCTCCACCCCTCAGTCCTCGAGGTGACCTCAGAATACTGGGTACGGGCACCGTGTTCCCCTCCTCCTCCCCTCAGTCCTCGAGGTGACCTCAGAATACTGGGTTGGGTACGGGCACCGTGTTCCTCTCCTCCACCCCTCAGTCCTCGAGGTGACCTCAGAATACTGGGTACGGGCACCGTGTTCCCCTCCTCCTCCCCTCAGTCCTCGAGGTGACCTCAGAATACTGGGTTGGGTACGGGCACCGTGTTCCTCACCTCCACCCCTCAGTCCTCGAGGTGACCTCAGAATACTGGGTACGGGCACCGTGTTCCCCTCCTCCACCCCTCAGTCCTCGAGGTGACCTCAGAATACTGGGTACGGGCACCGTGGTCCTCTCCTCCACCCCTCAGTCCTCGAGGTGACCTCAGAATGCTGGGTACGGGCACCGTGGTCCTCTCCTCCACCCCTCAGTCCTCGAGGTGACCTCAGAATGCTGGGTACGGGCACCGTGTTCCCCTCCTCCACCCCTCAGTCCTCGAGGTGACCTCAGAATACTGGGTACGGGCACCGTGTTCCCCTCCTCCACCCCTCAGTCCTCGAGGTGACCTCAGAATACTGGGTACGGGCACCGTGGTCCCCTCCTCCACCCCTCATTCCTCGAGGTGACCTCAGAATACTGGGTACGGGCACCGTGTTCCTCTCCTCCACCCCTCAGTCCTCGAGGTGACCTCAGAATACTGGGTACGGGCACCGTGTTCCCCTCCTCCACCCCTCAGTCCTCGAGGTGACCTCAGAATACTGGGTATGGGCACCGTGTTCCTCACCTCCACCCCTCAGTCCTCGAGGTGACCTCAGAATACTGGGTACGGGCACCGTGTTCCCCTCCTCCACCCCTCAGTCCTCGAGGTGACCTCAGAATGCTGGGTACGGGCACCGTGTTCCCCTCCTCCACCCCTCAGTCCTCGAGGTGACCTCAGAATACTGGGTACGGGCACCGTGTTCCCCTCCTCCACCCCTCAGTCCTCGAGGTGACCTCACAATACTGGGTTGGGTACAGACACCGTGTTCCCCTCCTCCTCCCCTCAGTCCTCGAGGTGACCTCAGAATACTGGGTACGGGCACCGTGTTCCTCTCCTCCAACCCTCAGTCCTCGAGGTGACCTCAGAATACTGGGTATGGGCCCCGTGTTCCTCTCCTCCACCCCTCAGTCCTCGAGGTGACCTCAGAATACTGGGTACGGGCACCGTGTTCCCCACCTCCACCCCTCAGTCCTCGAGGTGACCGCAGAATACTGGGTACGGGCACCGTGTTCCTCTCCTCCACCCCTCAGTCCTCGAGGTGACCTCAGAATACTGGGTACGGGCACTGTGTTCCCCACCTCCACCCCTCAGTCCTCGAGGTGACCTCAGAATACTGGGTACGGGCACCACGTTCCTCTCCTCCACCCCTCAGTCCTCGAGGTGACCTCAGAATACTGGGTACAGGCACCGTGTTCCCCTCCTCCACCCCTCAGTCCTCGAGGTGACCTCAGAATACTGGGTATGGGCACCGCGTTCCTCTCCTCCTCCCCTCAGTCCTCGAGGTGACCCCAGAATACTGGGTACGGGCACCGTGTTCCCCTCCTCCACCCCTCAGTCCTCGAGGTGACCTCCGAGGCAGCTCGTTCTCAGGTAGCACCAGGGAAGCTGACTTTGTTATTTTACTTGGAACTATGGTTGAAAGGACTTTCACATGAAAATCCATCTAGCTTTTAAAATAAAATGTGATCTTGCAATGTAGTTTGGCATATTTATGGTAAAACATTTGTTATTCCAGGAAGTCCCGGGTTACAGATGAGAGAGGTTGTGTGTAGGTTTGAAAATACCTAAGTGTTTATGTGCACAGAAAGGCAAAAATAAATATTATGTTAAGATAGACATCTAACTTTGTCTTGATAGGTAATTGGAACAGGTAAATGCACCTGCTTCAACTTACATACAATTTTTTTTTTTTATTATTCAGTGAGAGGAGGGGAGGCAGAGACAGACTCCTGTTTGTGCTCTGACTGGGATCCACCTGGCAAGCCTACTGGGGGGTGATGCTCTGCCCATTTGGGGCTGCTGCTCAACCATCGAGCTCTTCTTAGCATCTGAGGTGGAGGCCATGGAGCCATCCTCAGCTCCTGGGGCCAACTCACGCCAATCAAGCCATGGCTGCAGGAGGGGAGGAGAGAAAGAGAGAAGTGAGAGGAAGAGGAGTGGAGAAGCAGATGGGCGCCTCTCCTGTGTGCCCTGGCCAGGAATTGAACCCGGGACCTTTTACATGCCAGGCTGACGCTCCACCGCTGAGCCAACCGGCCAGGGCTTATTAAATATTTTAAAACACCATTTGGTTCAGAATTTTTTTTTTTTTTTTCTTATTTTCCTCCTGAAAACCCTCGGTCTGTCTTATGGTCAGGTGCGTCTTATGGAGCAAAAAATAGGGTACTTTTAATACGTTAAAAATGTAGCTTTCTCATGTCTTGTTTTATTTTGGTTAGTGTTAAGCCTCTTCTTTATGGTAAGAAGCGGGTGATGAATTGGTTGCAGCTTTAAAATGCTTTATCCAAACTATTATTGTCCACCGAAAGTTAAAAAAATTTCCTTAGTATAGTTTTAAATCTCATTTCTGTCTGTGTAGTTAACGTACATAGCGTGACTTACTGACGAGTGGGAGTATAATTGTACAAATTAATCCTAGCAGGGTTCTATTCTTTAATGTCAGTGCTGGGCATTGTTCTCACATTAGTTTAGGTATTCCGGTATTATATTTGATGTAGATATAAATTCTTATTTTGTGGATGAAAAGGGATGTAAGTTCAGCAGGATTCAAGAACTGAAAATTTTCTCTCATTTCTTTACAGTAATACCTCTTTTTAGTGTGAAGCCGGAGTAATTATAAAGGAACGATAATTAATCTGTTATTTATTTGGGAAAAACAAATTTTATTGCCATTTATAATACATAAAAAATGGCCTACCACTTATTTCAGAAATAATTATATTTCTAGGCCCTAGAAAGACTCTGCATTTCATAATTAAATTAAAGTTAGCAGAAGCTGGAATAGTTGCTAGGAAGGAATGTCATAATATGCTCTAGGGGGACAGTTCTTTTAAAGGTTCTGATGTTCAGCCGGTAAGATGTTTTGATTTCTAAATAACTTCCTCCTCTCCCCCTCCCCCCGACCCCCAGAAATAGATACAAGAAGTATTTTTGGCAAATCTGCTAAGTTTTTTTTTTTTCTTCTTCTTCTTCTTCATGATCCTCATCATATCATTGAAGGTACCTAAATAATATTAACGTTTTAAGTTAAGCACTTAGGCCGCTGACCGCTTTGACATGACCGCTGATTAGAACTGAAGGCTCAGTAGAGCCCGGGGAAGGGGTCTCATTGCCCCGAAGAGGCTTTTCCATCCCTCCTTGTCAGCATGTCCCAGCCTTTTCTGAGGGCATTGCCGAGCTAGGCAGAGGCTGCTGTGCCAGATGGGGTGTTCGACGCGGGCATTCCCCCCGGGCGTGCCATGAGTGCGTTCTGATCTCTTGCTTAAGAAACTGGGAGCTGTGTTTCTGTTGTGCGGGGGCCAGTTATTGGCAACACGATGATGCTCAGAGAGCGATTGTGGAATACCGGATTTCCTATTTCTAGGGCCTCCGCTGGTTTCTGGCTGGTTTCTGGCGAGCACGTACGTACAAGCGGTCCAGGAAGGGAGGATTTCACTTTCTTTTTTTTTTTTTTTTCTGTATTTTTCTGAAGCCGGAAACAGGGAGAGACAGTCAGACAGACTCTCGCATGCGCCCCACCGGGATCCACCCAGCACGCCCACCAGGGGCCACGCTCTGCCCACCAGGGGGCGATGCTCTGCCCCTCCGGGGCGTCGCTCTGTTGCGACCAGAGCCACTCTAGCGCCTGGGGCAGAGGCCGAGGAGCCATCCCCAGCGCCGGGGCCATCTTTGCTCCAATGGAGCCTTGGCTGCAGGAGGGGAAGAGAGAGACAGAGAGGAAGGAGAGGGGGAGGGGTGGAGAAGCAGATGGGCACTTCTCCTGTGTGCCCTGGCCGGGAATCGAACCCGGGACTTCTGCACGCCAGGCCGACACTCTACCACTGAGCCAACCGGCCAGGGCCGGATTTCACTTTCTGAGGAGGTGTCTGTTGTATTTCGTAACTGTGTTTCCCTTCGACAGAGTCCGTGAAGGGTCGGCCGCACCTGCGGCATCCTCAGTTTCTGCTCCCGCTTCCCCTCAGCTGGCCTCCTCCCTGTCACGTCTGTTATCTTTTATTATCTCTGACTTCTGGTTGGGTGGGGCTGTATTTCCTCCCCGGAGTCCGGGGGTCATCTCTGACTCTTCCGTCAGAACCCCGGACTGCTTCGTCTCTGTGCTGCTCTAACCTCTCCTGACACGCGTGTCCCTGAGCTAACCCCGGCTCCTCACCTGACCTGTCCTCGCGGCCACAGTTTGCTCAGCACTTCGGGGTGAATTAGAACAACTTTGAAGACTGTTGTCTGTGTTGGTCGGGCCTCAGTGGTAGAGAACAGAATTGATATATATTTTTTTTCTCCTCTAAATAGAAAGGGGTTTCTTACAGGGAATTGAATATCTTGCTGAATTGTTGAGGGGGCTTAAAAACACAGATGTAGCCTGACCTGCTAGGAGCGGCTCCCAGAGCTGCCCTGCAGAAGGGGACCTCCAGGGCGGCCGCTGTGCTTGCCCGAGAGGGGGCTGAGCTGAAGGAGCTGCCGCTGCCCGGCTCCCGGCCCCGGCCCCGGCCCCACGCCGCCTGGGCTGCCGTCCACAGAGTGATGGGTGTATCCCACTCTTCCTCAGTTGCAGTCTTAACCGAATCGGATCCCTCGTACAGGTTCATGTTTTGCATGCTTCACGCCTGCCACCATCTGACTGGCAGAACTGCAGTCCCGTCCAGTCCGGGGGCCCCAGGAGCCAGAGAGCTGGGAAGTGTGATGGTTAGCTCTCCAGCCTCTGCCCTTTGGAAGGCTGCGGAAGGTTTGAGGGAGTCAGTCTGCAGTGCTTTCCACAGACGTCTTGATTTCTAAACTGGAGCCGGTTCATTGAAACTGCCATCCTGTCCTTTTCAACTGCCCGGATAGGGCGAGTCTCCTGCTCCTTAAAGCGGCAGTTTCTACTCCACGCACCTTCCCCGTGGCCCCGTTGGCTCTTGGCAGATGCCTGGATGGAACCTCACCTTTGGGTGGAAAGGAAGCTGCGGTGTGACCTGGAACTCACCGCTCGTCCTGCCTTCTCGCTGTCCCGTTCTGATCACTGCAAGCGGCTGCAACATCCCTGCAGGGAGCAGGGGGAAAGGAGGGGAGAGTCAGGGACGCGGGGAGTTGGGGTCCCGCAGGGAAGAGGACAAGTATGAGGAAAGAAACGAGACATTCTGGAGGCTCCGGAGAGAACCTGTCAGCAGTGTCTGACACCATCAGAGGACTCCCGCCTTCCTGGGAAGGTTGGTTCACCCTGAGTCCAGGACACCTCACTCTCCTCGCTCGCTGACTAAAACAAACAAAAAACCCCCAAAACCTTTTGCGTTTTCTTTTGTTGCAGCCTGTCCTTGGTTCAGGCTCAGTGCTTGTTTTCTTTCCTTCTCTCTCCGTGGGGGGGGGGGGGAGTCTCCTCCCTCAACCTTCTCCCCTAACCGTCCGCTAAAGCCCGCACTCCTGTCTTCAGCGGCCTGCGTGGTTCTTCTTCTCCGAGCTGTCTCAGATCTTCTCCAAGTGAACATGTCTTTTTTTTTTTTTTTGTATTTTTCCGAAGCTGGAAACGGGGAGAGACAGTCAGACAGACTCCCACATGCGCCCGACCAGGATCCACCCGGCACGCCCACCAGGGGCGACGCTCTGCCCACCAGGGGGCGATGCTCTGCCCCTCCGGGGAGTCGCTCTGTTGCAACCAGAGCCACTCTAGCGCCTGGGGCAGAGGCCAAGGAGCCATCCCCAGTGCCCGGGCCATCTTTGCTCCAATGGAGCCTCGGCTGCGGGAGGGGAAGAGAGAGACAGAGAGGAAGGAGAGGGGGAGGGGTGGAGAAGCAGATGGGCGCTTCTCCTGTGTGCCCTGGCTGGGAATCGAACCCGGGACTTCTGCACGCCAGGCCGACGCTCTACCACTGAGCCAACCGGCCAGGGCACGAACACGTCTTTAAACCAAACTCTGGATAATGCCTCCCCCTCCCCGAGTGCCCTTCGCCCGCTGTCTGTCCCCCGTCTTGGCGAGGGGCATTGAGAAATCACCCAGTCCCTCTGGCCCCACCCACACCTTGGGGTTCACGTCGGCCTCTTCTTGTTCTCTCTTCTCGCCTTGCGTTTGCTGACAGATTCCGTTGGCTCTGCCCTCGGGACTGAATCTCCACACTGGCCGCTTATGATCATATAGTCACCCTTCTAGTTGCCACCCCACCGTCACCAACGGGCCGGTGGAGGGTTGCCCTCGCTCTTGACTCTTGGAACGCAGCTGCCAGAGTGAGTGAGTCTGATCTTGGTTTGCTGCTTTCAACTAGCATATAAATCCCACTGCATGTAGGATACAATTCAAAGGCCTTCTTGGGCCTGCAGGGCTGTGTGTGTGTGTGTGTGTGTGTGTGTGTGTGTGGTCCTGGCTATGTTTCCGCCCTTACCTCTGGCTTGCATCGGGCGGGCTCCCTAAACTTCTTCCGCCGCTGGCCTCCTCATTTCTCCCTATGTAATTTATTGGGACAGATACATCGTGCTGTATAATTTCATTTCCTGTTCCCCACTAGAAGACAAGTTTCTTGAAGGGTAGAACTTTCTTTTGCTCCTCGTTCCGTGCTTGCTCTGCTTGGCACAGGGTAGATCCTCCTGTATTTGCTGATGGCACGGTGGTGGTGGGGGGGCCAGTGGAACGATTTTAAAGGTCTTGTCTTCGTGTATGAGATTAAAGTAGACAGTGTCTTTGAGATTTAACCAGTTATCACAGTAGTAAAAGATGGGATTGATTATTGATTACTGCGGAGAAGAGAAAGGAGGCTTGAAGGAGCGATACAGGGATGGAACTCACAGATGAAGACGAGAGAGAAATGGACTGAAGAACCGGACCGAACCGGTGGGACTTAGAAGAGTGGAAACGGTCTGAAACAGCAGAGCAAGAGGGAAGGTCTGATGGGGAACGGGCCAGAGACCTCCTGTGCTTCCAGGGTGGAGCTCCCGCCCTCTGCAGCTCAGACCCCGGGAGGTAACACACCGATGAGCACGGTGGAAAGGAGGTGGCAGACGGTCCAGGACTTGTGACCGGAGCCTGCGTTGCCTGGACTTCCTCATCGTCTCCCCTCCGTCTCCGGCGGGGACCGCGGAAGCTCCCAGCCCTGACCAGGCACAGGAAAGAGACGGCAGCAAAGAGCCTGTCCCCTGTCAACAAAGGTCAGGGAGAGGATGGTCTGTGAAAAAAAACCTGTTTTCAGCGCTCACCCTGCTGCGTCCAGACGCGAAGGGGAGCGCCTCGGCTGATAACACATTCTCAGCAGGGCTGAGCGAGGAGCTGACTTGCTCTTCTCTCCTCCTGACACCCCTGGACAGCAGGCAGCCTGCTCCGGTCCCCACCTGGAGGGCTGGAGCTCTGCCTGGATCAGGGAGCTAATCATCTATTTCCTGCCTGGCAGACGCAGGTGGCATTTCCATTTTTCTACCAGGTGGTGTGACGGGGCCGGCTGGCCGGCCGGCCACAGTGAGATTTCACCAGGTGGTACAAATGGGGACTAATTGCTGCTGGGCTTGACGCTCCTGTCCCCTCTCCCCAGCGGTCCCCTGGTGGAGCACCGAGCTTCCTCACTCACTGGCATCGAGAAGCCAGGATGGGTGGCGGGGGCAGGGCTACTCAGCTCTCTGCTTCCCTCCTGTCCCCCGGTGGGTGGTGTACTGGGGTTCCTTAGGGCCCCGGGACTTGGCAGCAAAGAAGTGATATGACTTTAGCCCTGGGGGCTCCTCTCCCTGGTGCCAGCTTAGCCCAGGGGTAAATTACTTTACATAAAGGCAACGGAAACGGTGAGTTGTTCAGCATAGTGAGATCTAAGGACTTCCCACCCCGGCCACCCCCTCCCTGTGGAAGAGATGTGGTACTTCTAGATTGTTCCCTGTAGGTATTCAGGGACGTCAAGACTTTCTTTGGAAGATAAACCTTCTTAGCGGAGTGGTAAAAAAAAACAAACCAGGCTTCCCACGACCAGGTGGATTGTGGATGCGAAGCAACTGAGTTTCCATGGCAGTGCCCGTGCCGGAGTGGAGCAATGAGAAGCATGAATCACATAAGGACAGTACGATTCTTGAAGATACTTCAGTAGTATTAATCATTTTCTTAAAATTATTGAATTTTAAGAAAAAAGGAGCCCAAAGAGAATGCTGGCAAAGAACAGTCAAGCCATATGAAGTATGGCTGGTTCCATCTTTTATTAGATCCTAGATGTGGAAACAGTGTTAAAGGAGAACATTGATGAAAACATCGGAATCCGTAAGAAAGAAAGCCAGTGAGACCACATATGGAAAGAAATCAGTGGTGAGGCTGAGAGAAATATATTTTTTTTTAACTAAAAAACCGGAGACAGCATTACTTCAGATGCTCAAGTCTGCGATTGCGTTCTTGCTGCTCCCGGATGGACTTGGTGTCTTCTGTTCAGTGGGCCAGGTCGTGCTTCTCCGTTCTTTTGTTAGCGCCTGCGTCTAGCGGTTAGCCTGTTATTTCAAAGGGTCCCTTGTCCTTCGAGTCCCTGCTTCGATGCCACTTCCTCCAAGAACTTTCCCTCCAGTGACACAAACCAGAAATGATTCCTCTCTGTTTTCAGTTTTTCTCAGAGCATTTTTTTTTCTTTTTTTTTTTTTTTTTGTATTTTTCTGAAGCTGGAAACGGGGAGAGACAGTTAGACAGACTCCCGCATGCGCCCGACCGGGATCCACCTGGCACGCCCACCAGGGGCGACGCTCTGCCCACCAGGGGGCGATGCTCTGCCCCTCCGGGGGTCGCTCTGCCGCGACCAGAGCCACTCTAGCGCCTGGGGCAGAGGCCAAGGAGCCATCCCCAGCGCCCGGGCCATCTTTGCTCCAATGGAGCCTTGGCTGCAGGAGGGGAAGAGAGAGACAGAGAGGAAGGAGAGGGGCAGGGGTGGAGAAGCAGATGGGCGCTTCTCCTGTGTGCCCTGGCCGGGAATCGAACCCGTGTCTCCCGCACGCCAGGCCGACGCTCTACCGCTGAGCCAACCGGCCAGGGCCTCTCAGAGCAATTTTGGACTCTGCTGACAGCACTTGGTATCACTCTGATATGACGTAGTATATATGGATCAACGGCTTGATAGGCTAACGAGCGTGTTTAATTTGGCGTTCCTGGTGTTTACACTGTCTTGAGAATACAATACCAGACAAGTGGATGTAGATTGCTGGAGACTTGTGAATAATGATGTGCGGTTGCCATGAGACAGGGAGAAAGAGGGATCTTCCTGGGAGACAGACGAATGGGTCAGAACTACCTGGTGCGGGACAGAAGGGGAAAGTTAGTGGAGCCAGTTGGAGACCCCGCGACTCTTTCTCAAGCCACTTCCTCTCTGGTGACTGCCACCAAGTCTGCCCCCTGGCCATTAAGACCCAATGCTCGTCCACCGTGGTCGACTCTTCAGGAGACCTAGATATTTTCAGCTACCCTCTAGTTTCTTGACTGCCAGACTTTTCAGGGCCAGAGCCTAATCCACTAGGAACAGTGTTTCCCTGCAGTTGGGTTTGTAATTGTATTCCGAATTTAGTTTGTTTCTAATGGCTTTTTACAAGTTCTTTCTTCCCAGGCCTATCTAGAGGCAAGTCTATGCTTCTGACGCTCTAGGGTACCGTTTTAGTAAATTAAGAATTCAGTTCGCTGAACGATGCCCCTGTGGCCTGAAAGAGTTAATACAAGGTTCTTAAAGTACCGTTATTAATTCCCGGGGAATGATTTCTGCGTTAGAGGGTCGCTTAGTATCCTGCCACTTACACGCACTGTGGATTTTGCCTTGATCAAGTAGATTGGAGCCTTTGAAAACGGGGAGATTGAACTTAAAGCTAGGAATCCTGCTGTATAAATAGTTGTGTGTATAATGGTTCAGTGAGAGAAGGGGCATTATTATACAGGTCACGATGAAGCAGGTTTCAAGCTCAGCTCAGTGTTGTACTTCTGTGAGACCTTGGGAGAGTCACTTCTCTCTGTTTTTTTTCCAAGTGGAGATTGTGCTTACCCCAGAGACAGCATAAAACAGTGGTGAAGCACTCAGGTTTTAGGGTGTAACCCGGGTCACTGACTGGGCTCAGCTCCTGGCTTCTCTACTTGGTAACTGTGTGAGTTTAGGCAAATTAATTGACATCTCCGACTCAGCTTTTTATCTTAACTCCTGAAGTTGTTATAAAGAGTAACAACTCAGTCAATGTGAGTGGCTCTAGTTATTATTCATTGGTATGATTTTGGAGCTGATCAAATGCAGTGAGGTAAAGTGCCCCAGCGCCGTGCCTGCGACATAGTAACCAACACTGGTTAGAGAGTAGCGTTTGCTGTTAGTGTTACTAACACAGAGGGTTCATCTGCAGCGCACTCCAGTTTGAAGCTGCAGACGTCATAAGCCGATACAAGTAGGAAACATTTTGACGCTCTGCACCTGTTTCTCATGGTGTTAGGGCTGTGCTGTCTCTGGAATGCACTTCCCACAGTTCTGTGCATGTCACCGGAGGGTGGTTTGTGGCTGGCTTGGTCCTCCCCTTCCTTTCTGTCCCCTGAGCAGCAGTAACTTGAACGTGAACTTTATTTCACCATTAGAAAACCATTTCTTCGTTTCTGTATCTCTGTGCCTCTCTCGCTGCCTCCATCCTCGGTCTTTTATTGCGTTCATCTGCCTGAGGGTTGCTGTTTTTTTTTTTTGTTTTTTTTTTTAAACCCAACTGAGATCATCTGTATGTAGGTATATGACGTTGACTTGATGGGGCTGTGGTTCTGTGATTAGAGCAGGGGCTTACCCTTATTAGACTGTGGATCCCTATCACCTAAGGCAGGGGTCGGGAACCTATGGCTCGCGAGCCAGATGTGGCTCTTCTGATGGCTGCATCTGGCTCGCAAACAAATCTTTAATAAAAAAAAAATAATGTTAAAAATATAAAACATTCTCATGTATTACAATCCATTCATTTCCTACCGCTCATGTTCATGGTTGGGGGTGGCTGGAGCCAATCACAGCTGTCCTCCCGGACAGCACCAAATTTTTATTGGATAATGCGTAAGGTACACGGGTCGTTGTATGGCTCTCACGGAATTACATTTTAAAATATGTGGCGTTCATGGCTCTCTCAGCCAGAAAGGTTCCCGACGCCTGACCTAAGGGGAAAGTCGTTCCTGGATTCACTCGTTTGGAAAAGCTGCTCAGATTGGAGAAGGGAACAGGGGCTGGTGGCGGGGGCGGTGCGGGGAGGGTGACCGTAGGAAGAACTCTGGGACGCCGTAGGACAAAACTCCGCTTAGCCGCCGACTTTTAGACTCGCGTGTGACTTCCAAAATGTCCAGGGAGGAGCCGCTTTGGCGTTTGTCTGGGAGGGACCCTCTCTGCGGAGGCAGGTAGAGAACTGAGAAGTGAGGACTATGGGCAGGTGGCCTGTGACGTGTACCTGCCTTCTGGGGCCAGAGTCCACGGATCCTAAGATAGCCAGCCCCCTGGGCTGGTCGGTTGAAGGGGTTTAGTCCTGGGTGTTGTTAGGCTACTGAGAAAGTAACTGGCAGGAGGATGAAGTTTGACTTGGGGCCTTTGTGTGTCTTACAATTATGCTGTCTTTTTTATGCAGCACGATCACAAAAGCTCATCCTGTTTGTGGTGTATGGATGAGATGCCCCAATAATGCTGAGCTTGGCTTGGGAGGGAATAAACCATTTTGAATCAGCCAGTATGTAGTGGATCAAAGGGGTGAGAGACACACCCCCTCCCCAGCTGAGCAAATAACAAAGACTAAAGGAAATAATAGGACGGACATGGCACAGAGGAAAAGGTAGTCATTCCGCGATGACCTCAACAAACAGATCCTCAAGAACTAGACAGAGTTTGCAGTGCCCGTGTGAGCACTCTCTATGGAAGGGGCGTATTCTCATAGTGGGAAGAGAGAGGCAACGGGAGGCAGAAACCTCTGGAACCAGACACAACCCTCGGTTGTGATTCCAAGTCTGCTGAGCACTCATCCGGTGTTGCTTGTTCTGCGCTGTAGCTGACGGATGGGGGCGGGGCCGACCGCAGGGCCCAGGAGCGTGCTGTCATCCATCGTCCTGGCAGTTATGTATTTATTCCCTTGTAAATTTTCTTTGCTCTGTTTCTATAATGCTAAAAACCTTGTACCTGTTTATTCACCTCTCACAATTGATCGTGCTATAGGGTAGTTTGCTTGAAAGTTTAAAAAAATATAATGAGACAATTATAATCCGTTTTTCCCCCCACGAAAAGTGGAATAACACCGTTTTATTTCTGAAAAATTTGACTTTAACTGGTTTTTATTTTGGGCTGGGTGTTAAAAAGAGAATTATGCTAGAATAAACACAATTAGTGTGACATCTGGTTGCTTGCAAGGATCAATAATATCTGATATGAAGGTATCAATATTGTGATAATATACTTCAGTTTCATTGTTTAAAACTAGAAGAATAAAACAAATTTGAAAGCAGCTTGGTTATTGCAGTTATTCTGAGAATCTCTTGCCGTTATTTTTAATGGGCAGGCTTGTATGTCCATGGATTGGTTAATCTTAAAGACCAGATGGTAGTTGTATCAGAATTTTATGAAGATTTTATGTCCTGTGTTTTGCTATCAGCTAAAAACGTAAGAATTCATTAACTAGGAAAGTTAAACATCACCCTATCCTAATGAAAAAACAAGTATATAAATAATAAAAATAAAAATTGATGAATTATGTTATTTACCTAATAACTGAGTTTACTGTCAGTTATTGAGTTTACTGTCATTACTCAAAAGGAACATAAAGGGAAATTAGAAAAAAAGACATGGGCCTCAACACTATTGCCTTTTATGAAAAGAAAAAGTAGAGAAGAGGCGGGAAAAACAGTGCAAAATAACAATTATAAAATCCAAATGTCAATAATTACAATAAATATAAGTAGACTAGATGATTCAGATAAAAGACAAAGGTTGTCAGATTAGATAAAAAACACCAAATCTATTGAGATAGTAGGTTTACAAAAAGCATATCTAAAACATGAGCATTCAGAAAGCAACAGAATTGAAAATTATGTTTCAGATTCATTCTAATCAAAAGAAGGCTGATGTACACGCTTGCAACCTGTGGAGGAGTCCGGTGGGGTGAGGCCAGTCTGAGCTCACACCACAGTCTTTCTACAGAAGACACTGTGGGAAGACCAGGCTGTCTGCCTCCCCGCTTCTCACTTTGGAAAAATACACAAAACAAACAAACAAACAAACAAACAAACAAAAAGTGGGCAAAGAGCCTGAATAGACACTTCTCCAAAAAGGACATACAGGTGGCCCATAGGCATATGAAAAAAAGGCTCAACTTTATTAATCATCAGAGAAATACAAATTGAAACCACAATGAGATACCACGTTACACCTGCCAGAATGGCACTCATTAACAAATCAACACACGGACAAGTGCTGGCAAGGGGTGTGGAGAAAAGGGATCCCTCTTGTACTGCTAGTGGGAATGCAGACTCATGCGGCCACTGTGGAGAACTGTATGGCATTTCCTCAGAATTAAAAATGGAACTGCCTTATGACCCAGCCATCCCACTTCTGGGGATATAGCCTAAGAATCCTAAAACATAGTTCAAAAGAAGATATGCAACCCTATGTTCATTGCAGCATTGTTTGCAATAAGGAAGATCTGGAAACAGCCCAGGCGTCCATCAGCGGATGAGTGGATAAGAAAGAAATGGTACATTTACACAATGGAATATTATGAGGCCGTGAAAACGAAGGAAATCTTAACCTTTTGCTACAGCCTGGATGGACCTGGAGATGATTATGCTAAGTGAAATAAGCCAGGCAGAGAGAGATAAATATCATCTGATCTCACTATATTATATGTGGACTCTAATGAACACAATAAAGTGAGGAACAACATAGAAACAGAGGCGGGGTCACAGAGAAGAGATGGACAGCTGTCAGAGGGAAGGGGGAGGAGGGAACAGGATCAGAGAAGGTGAGGGGTGAGCCAGATGATATATACAGGGTATACATAATACATAGTGATACATAGTGACAGATAACAGTGTAGCAAGTCTCAAAGAAGGAAAGGGGGGTAAGGTTTTAGGGTGTAACCCGGGTCACTGACTGGGCTCAGCTCCTGGCTTCTCTACTTGGTAACTGTGTGACTTTAGGCAAATTAATTGACATCTTCGACTCAGCTTTTTATCTTAACTCATGAAGTTGTTATAAAGAGTAACAACTCAGTCAATGTGAGCAGCTCTAGTTATTATTCATTGGTATGATTTTGGAGCTAGTGATTATCTAAGTTGGAGGTGGGGGGGCAGCAAAGGGGGTGAAATGGAAGGAGACTTTCCATGGGGAACGGGGGGGGGCATGAAGTGGGCGGTTGAGGGTGTTCTGTTGAGTGGGGCACTTGAAACCACTTCGACGGAAGAAACATTTTAAGAAAAGCTAGCCTGTGTAGCTATATTGCTATCAGACGAAATAGACGAGAAGGGAATAGGAATGAGTAGAAATGAAGAGATTGCTACCCAATGGGAGAGCGCTCATTTCACCAGATAAGAGAAACTCGGTAGGCAGTAACATAGTTGTGAATTATGTAAGCAAAGATACACGGAAACAGAAGGAAAACAGCTGGAATCACAATCTTGTGGGAACGGAACACACCTCTCTGAATAATTGATAGAAGGAGCAGACAGAAAATTGGGGAGGATACAGACAGTTTCAAGAACACAAACAACAACCTGACTTGGTAGACTCACACAGAATGTTTTACACACTTTTCTGTGTGCCCCAGTCTTCTCCACGTCTTATATGGAACATTTGACGTTGATGACGTGGAGGACCGTGAAACAAGTCCTAGGGGATTTCAGATGATTGCAATCATGCGGAGTACGTGAGTTCTAAACATAGTGGGATTATGCAAATAATCAGAGTCAGCAGGACGATCCCCATATGCCTGAAAATTAAGAAATACACTTGTAAACATTTTGTATATTTCTGAAGTTTTATGATAGTACTAGAAGGGCCAGTACACCTGACATTTAAAAAATACTCAAAACATCACTGTGTGGTTCAACCTTGTAACTAGATTGTCAACGTTTGGGGTGTGTGTGTGGTGTTTTTTTTTTTTTAATATCCAAATATTTGATACTTTTAGATTCCAGAAATCTCCAATATTTTTTTTTTAAATTTCCTTTTCTTGGAGGCTAGTGATGATCTAAGTTGGAACAGGGAGATAAATCTCTGAGCTGAATGAGGAAAAGGCTGTCCCGGCTGTTGGCAGGAGGGTGCCAGGACCAGGCGTCTGGATTTCCTGCGAGCAGGACATTTACAGGCAGGTTTCAGTTCACTGGCTCTGTCCCCTGTTTTCATACCCCAGAGCCCAGGAGACCAGCCCGCGGAGCCTGGAGTGTGACCCGGGGCCGACGCGTAAGGGAACTGGAGGCTTAGGCGGGCTGAGTGGGTTGTTTTTGGGTAGGTCCTGTCAGCTGCACAGCTTTGGGGTCCAGCTACCCCTCCCATGTCCACTTTGGAGAAAAAGAGAAGAGTTTTCAGATTATTACTGATGGGATCTAGAGAAGTCTCCCGGCCCAGACCCCTTCTTCTTTTTCTAAAGTTTGAGTTGCACGAAAAAATTCCGACGTCCGCAGTTTCTTGTTAAGGCTGTGCTGTGCGTTCTGACAGAGGGGGCGTCTCAGCCAGAGCAGACACCTGGGTCATGTCACGGATGCAAGAAGCTTGTGAGGCGTCGGGTAGATAAGTGTGTTTTCCTGGTGGTCATGCCCCATTGGCTGGTTCATTGTTGTTTTTCAAAATTTTCCATGTTATC
Organism: Saccopteryx leptura; assembly: GCF_036850995.1. Taxonomy (NCBI): domain Eukaryota; kingdom Metazoa; phylum Chordata; class Mammalia; order Chiroptera; family Emballonuridae; genus Saccopteryx; species Saccopteryx leptura. The sequence goes on along the minus strand of NC_089508.1, from coordinate 193,881,271 downwards.
TCAATTTACAGTTCCTTTTCCAGAGGTGTTTTTTTTTGTTTTTTTTTACTACTTCGTGTCTGCTGTCCCTTCTTCTGAGCAGCGGCTGGGTGTTTCAGTGACGTAAGTGAGGGCAGCGACAAAATCAAGAACCATCAGGCAGATGGTTCTTCTGTCTCAATTCCATTCCTCAGTTCTCGTTATTCCTTGGAATGGAGACAGAGGAGGGATCAAAGGGACCAGAGGAAAAGAGGACAGAGGGAAAGGGGATGATAGGATGGGATAAACCTGAAGGGAAGGGGGGAGGGCGCTGTAGGGAGGGGGGCAAGGGAGATGTGGAGGGGAATAGGGGAGCGAGGGGGATGCATTCGGGGTGACCCTAGAATCTATGTAAACACAATTAATTAAATTAAAGAAGCAGACGGTTCTTTTTTGACTCTTCTTTGAAGTACGTGACTTAATCTTGGTTTGCTACTTATCTATTTTAGTGAATAGCTTTTATTTTGGGGTTACTCTGAAAATCGATGGCATGAAGCATAAATATTGATATGAAGTTAGCCCAACATTTGAATTTATAAAATGTACTGACGATGACTCCCAAGTTTTGAAATAACCAGACTTTAAAAAAAAAAATTAAAACAAATTGAGAGAAAAGTTACATTTTTATTACTTATTGGAATTCATAGAGTAACCTATATTCTCTGTTTCTACTCTTTGTAAAATTTAAAAAAAGTAATGCATAGCTCTTGTTTATTAATTTTTTGAAAAGATTTTACTGATTGATTTTGCAGAGAGAGGAGGAGAGGTGGTGGTAGCCAGAAGTGTCCGCTCACAGCTGCTTCACTCCAGCTGGTGCTTGTTCTGCGCGCCTCGACCGGGCAAGCCCAGGGTTTTGAACCGGCAGCCTCAGCGTTCTAGGCCAACACTCTATCCGCTGCACCACCACAGGCCAGGTGGTGATATCTATCTAGCTCTTACTAGTCGTGTTCTGTATGTGTTTTCCATAATGGTTCATCCCAGAACCAGGCTGGAGTCCATTTCTTTCTTTCTTTTTTTTTTAATTATTTTTATTTATTTATTCATTTTAGAGGAGAGAGAGAGAGATTGAGAGAGAGAGAAAGAGAGAGAGAAGGGGGGGGAGGAGCAGGAAGCTTCAACTCCCATATGTGCCTTGACCAGGCAAGCCCAGGGTTTTGAACCGGCAACCTCAGCATTTCCAGGTCAACGCTTTATCCACTGCGCCACCACATTTCTAAATGCCTAGCAGGGCTGCCCACCACTCCTGGACCTGCTGCAAACGATCCTTTCACTCTGAGATGTGGAGAAACCGTTCTAACTGGATTAACATACACAGCCCATGGGATGGGTAATTACAGGGACCGTGGTTGTCGTCGTTGGGTGAAGGACCTTCGTGTTCGTGGTAGACTCCACACCAGTGGTGACCAGGAGGCCAGCTGTCTAATGCGCCTGAGCATGTCCTGTGTGTCTAGTCTGCCTCCCTGCAGACTGCTCTCAGAGTCACCTCGTGTGGTGCCCGTAACGATCCCGTGAGGGTGGAGATCAGAGACCCAATGACCGTCAGGCTGACCAACCTGTGCCCAAGTAACACATTTGCGGTCCCTCTGGTTCTGAAGCAGTAGTTCAGACCGCTGTCCATTTCACCAAAGTTCAGATGATTTTTTAAGACAAACAAAACGAGGGCTATTTTTATGACTTCGTTTTCAGCCTCATGTTTCATATCTGGAGAGTTGAATATATGGAAAAGGTTGTTTTTGAAATACTGTTTTTTTATTAGTGCTTATAGTCATTCTAGAAACCAATTTTCTGAGGAAAAGGTTGGTAAAGCGACATCATAAACGTTAAAGTTATCAGTCTTCCTATTGCATTTGCAAGAACATTTTTTTTGGGGGGTGTCGTTTAATGCTTTAACAGTTCTTGAAAAGAATTAATTCAAATGATCAATCTATATTATTTTTTTCACGTGTATCAAAGTCACACATTTATTAACTTATGTAAGTTAATTATATTTCATTGGTAATTCATATTGACTTTGTAAATGTGGAGTAGACTGTTTAGCCTTGCTGGCTAAGGCATTAACCCTTGACCATATTAAAAATATATTCTGAAATGATAAGGGCAAAATATTACTGACCATATTATACTTCAGTATCTCAAACTAAAACTGAATGAGGCAAGCCCTGGTTAGGTGGCTCAGTTGATTTAGAGTGTCATCCCGAAATGCTGAGGTTGTGGGTTCAATACCTGGTCAGGGCACATGCAAGAATCAACCAGAGATGGCATGAATGAGTGGAAAAACAAATGGATGTTTCTCTCTTTGTTTCTGTCTCTCTCCCTTCCCTTCTCTCTAAAAAGCAATAATAATAATAATAATAATAATAATAATAATAATAATAGCCTGACCAGGCAGTGGCGCAGTGGATAGAGTGTCAGACTGGGATGCAGAGGACCCAGGTTCGGGACCCCAAGGTCACCGGCTTGAGCACGGGCTCATCTGGTTTGAACAGAGCTCACCAGCTTGAGCCAAGGGCTCTGGCTCAAGCGGGGGCGGGGGGGTTATTCAGTGTGCTGTGCCCACCCCACCCCCGCCCCATCAAGGCACATTATGAGAGATCAATCAGTGAACAATTGGGGAGCCGTGGTGAAGAATTGATGTTTCTCATCTCTCTCCCTTCCTGTCTGTCTGTCTCTATCTGTCCCTTCCTCTGACTCTATCTCTGCCAAAAAAAAAAAAAAAAAAAAAGAGAATAATAATAATAAAAAAACAGAATGAAGCAAAGTTAAACAAGGAAACTACTGGAGGTAAGCTACATTTGATTGACTACATTAAAGAATTCTTGTTGCTTAAAATAATCCACTAGATAACACCATATGTAATAATGGCTTACTGTCTTGTATCTATTGGAAAGCTCTAATTATATGAGTATAAATAAATTTCAGTTAATTTTCTCGTTTTCTTTGATTAACTTGGGGTGGGACCGATCTTGCCAAATCTAGTCCTTTCCCAGTCGTGTTAGCTGATACTTCCGTTGACGTGTTGTACACGCAGCAAGCTTTTAAGTACTATTAAGTAACTGTTAAGATTTCAGAGTATCTCGTCTCCAAAAATTGATTGGGAATATTCTCTGAAATTAGGGCTAAAAATGTATTGAATATAAAAATGAGGAGTTAATTCACACAGTTAATGGAGTAATTTTTAAAATATAGACATCCGCTGGTGAAAACACACGGTTCGCCACTTACAAATTGAAATCTCAACACGTTTTTTTCTTAGGCTCCCATCTCTTCCAGTCTCTGCATCAGCTCTTCAGGCTTCCAGATTCTTCTCAGGGAGGGTTCCACGTCCCTCCCTCCTCGCAGGCGCTCTGCACGGAGCTGGAGCCGGAAGCCATCAGTGGGAGACACCCTCAGCTCCCCACCCGCCTGTCCACGTGTCTGTTTTTTTAGGCACCCGTCCATACTATGTATATTTCAAAGGCTTCTGACCCTAACTTCAGAAAGTATCCCTATCAGGGGTCGTCAAACTTTTTATAAAAACCGCCCACTTTTGCAGTGCTGGTCAACCTGGTCCCTACCGTGCAACCAAACAGCGCCGCGATTGGCCCATCATGAAAGCTGGACCGCCCACTAGTGGGCGGTAGGGACCAAGTTGACCAGCACTGCAAAAGTGGGCGGGTTTTTATAAAAAGTTTGACGACCCCTGCTACGTTCTTCTATCATCCCCAAGTTTGCTATCCGGGACATCTCTTTTATGCCTTCTTCTGACCTTCACCTGTTGGGAGTGCAGGGCGCACCCCCAGAGTTGTCTTTCTGGAGTGACTTTGATCCCGTGTTTCGTTCCCTTTATGTCTGTATGGCTCTTCAAAGGGAAGAGGGCCCACAGCTGCCCCCAGCAGTCACGGCATTCCTCCACCTGGCCTTCCGCTCCCCCTTATCGTAAGGACGGCGCCGGAGCAGTAGGACACCTTACAAGGTGTAGTTTCTGACAAGCCACACTGTTGAAAGGGGGTTTCGCAGGCCTCATCGCGTAGATGAATTCCCATGTCAGCTTCCGTAGCTTTTGCTAACCGGGCCCTTAGTTTGTAAGAATCTTGCTAAGGAGTCCCAGTAGATATATACATATATCCACAACTTTCAAAAGTTTGGACAGCATTTGCCCTTCTCCAGTCATCTTGTACCTCTTTAAGTTTTTTTTTTTTTTTGTATTTTTCTGAAGTTGAAAACGGGGAGACAGTCAGACAGACTCCCGCATGCGCCCGACCGGGATTCACCGGCATGCCCACCAGGGGGTGATGCTCCGCCCATCTAGGGTGCCACTTTGTTGCAACCAGAGCCATTCTAGCGCCTGAGGCAGAGGCAATGGAGCCATCCTCAGCATCCGGGCTATCTTTGCTCCAATGGAGCCTTGGCTGCAGGAGGGGAAGAGAGAGACAGAGAGGAAGGAGGGGGGAGGGAGGGGTGGAGAAGCAGATGGGCGCTTCTCCTGTGTGCCCTGGCCGGGAATCGAACCCGGGACTCCTGCACGCCAGGCTGACACTCTACCACTGAGCCAACCGGCCAGGGCCTTCTTTAAGTTTTTCAGTCTATTTTTTTGTGTGTGAATGACAGCACATGAAAAAAAAAAATCCATAAAGCAGATATACAATTCAACCAACTGTAAAAAAAACAAACCACCTGTGTAATCACCACCTAGATCAAGAAGTAGGACGTCACCAGCTCCCAGGAGCCCCTGTGTTTGTTACCTCTCTTCAGAGATCAAGGCAGGTGTCCCATGAGTTTATGCACAAGTTCCTGTGTAGTCATTCCCAGGTGAGGAGACTGCAGTTTATCCCGAGTATCTAAGATTCATTACTTCTCTGTCTTCACCCATCTCTGGGTTTTAGGCCCCCCCCACCCCAATGTTTAGTTTTCTGTCTGGATGCTGAAGATTATTTTCTTGGACCAAGAAAGTAGGTGTGGACTTCACATATATTTTCTGTCGTCGTTACGATGTAGTGTCGCTACGTGAGAATTTTCTTTTTTTCACTTTTTACAAGCCTCATTTTATTCTGAGGTTGCTTTCGGATTCTAATTTGAGAGATTCGCGTTATTCTTTTATATACATGGTGTGTCTTTGTCTTTTGCACATTTCCTTGGAAAATCTGAGCTCATGAGAAAAATACCTGCTTGACCCCATTCATCTCGTTAAGTATCTCCTCCGCGTCTTCCTCCTTGAAGTCATGTGTGGTGTAGTCAGAATTCAGTCTTTTTGAGACTCTGGACACTCCTGTTGTGTGTGTACTCACAATAACGGGCTTAGAGGAGGAGACACTTCACATTTCTCTTTTCTTCTTGCTTTGCCTCTTTATCGGGCAACTCCTCCTCCCCCCCCCCCCAAAAAAAAAAAAAAACACAACTAAAATTTTATACTAATAGTACAGGTACTCAGATGACCCAGTTATTAGATAGTTGTGACCAGAGGGACCAAGAAAAAGCTAAGAGGAAAGCGTAAGGGACATATCACAGGATGGTCTGACAGGTGCTCATGCTACGTGACCACTGGGCATATCTTTTACAAGAACAGCACCATCTTGAAAATGACGATAAACTGTGAACTTCTCCGCAGTGGGAGCCATGGTCTGTGATGAAGCATATAATTATTTTTTCCTCCCCCGTGTTCTCTGTCTTAGCCCATGCACAGATGTATTTCTTAATTACAGTTGCTTTCGAAAACTAGTTGCACAGAGAATGTAGCGTAATAAAACTTTAAACCATTAATGATATCCATAGATTTATGTGTAAGCTGTTCCCATTTATTTTCTGTTCTGTAAGTGGTGATCTTTGATAGTTTGTCTCAATCGGAAGTTATTTTAATGAGAGAGGATAGATATTTGGGAAAAGCAGCTAATCTCATCATTAAAATGTTCTTTCAAGCTTGCACCGTACATGAAGGTGTATGACTCATAAAAGAAGTTTTCTCCTCTACATGCAATTTCAAAATAGAACTGTGTTGTCTGGAATTACTATGCAGCTAGACTTTTCCAGCAGGATTGAAGGTTGTAGCAGCTCTGAGCACTGATATTGATTTTGAAAATTAAACCAATTGGCAGCCATCCCCTGGAGGATCTGAGTTCTGAGACCTTTAAATGTACTTGCACTACAGTAAATAACACACCCTAGACGGAGCCAAAATGGGGTGGGTTTTAGGCATTTAATAAAAGCATTAAACGTCTTAACTATTAAATTTTCTTTTTAATTGTAAATAAAGGTTAAACAAAGATGGTTAAAGATAGGAATATGGACACTCTCAGCTCAGGCATGGCGTGAACCATTCGTGCAGCCCCCTCCCAAACATCTAAATTAGAGCCTTGGCTTTCAGACTCTTCTCAGAACTTCTGGGGTTTGGGGAGTTTCCTGAGGCATCATCTTGAGGGTAAGGACTGTATGTAGGGCTGTGTGTGTGTGTGGTGTGTGTGAGTGTGTGGTGTGGTGTGTGTGAGTGTGTGGTGTGGTGTGTGTGTATGTGGTGTGTGTGTGGTGTGTGTATGGTGTGTGGTGTGTGTGTGGTGTGTGTGTGTATGTGTGTGTGTGTGTGTGTGGTGTGTGTATGTGGTGTGTGTGTGGTTGGTGTGTGTGTGTATGTGTGTATGTGGTGTGTGTGTGATGTGTGTGTGTGGTGTGTGTGTGGTATATGTGTGTGTGTGGTGTGTGTGTGTATGTGTGTGTGTGGTGTGTGTGATGTGTGTGTGTGGTGTGTGTATGGTGTGTGGTGTGTGTGTGGTGTGTGTGTGTATGTGTGTGTGTGTGTATGTGTGTGTGTGTATGTGTGTGTGTGGTGTGTGTATGGTGTGTGGTGTGTGTGTGGTGTGTATGGTGTGTGTGTGTGTGGTGTGTGTGTGTGTGTGTGTGTGGTGTGTGTGTGTGTGTGTGTTGGGTGGGGGTAGACACTGTTCTCCCCACCTTTTCCATCCAGCTCTGCTTTTCTGTTTTGTTTATTCTCTATAACATGTATGGTTTCATTTAAAGAAAGCTGTACTGTCATAAAGATGACAAGTTAAAGAATGAGTGCCAGGGGGACATGGTCCCCGTTGTCTTCTGTCCGGAATGATTTTCTTTCTATCTTCCTGTTCCTCTCCCAACCCCCCCCGTGCCCCCGTCCGTGTGCCCGTGCTTGAGCCCAGCTCTGGGGTGGAAGCCCTCGGTGAGCGGGCCCCCACGTGTCACACGACTTGATAGCATCTTCCGGGTGACAGTGTTGGTCACCTGGGATGGGCCTGCGGTCAGCGAGGTCAGTGGGTGGCCCACGTGGGACTTTCCTGCTGGATGAAAAGGGGAAACTGCCTTTTCTTTCTGAACGGCTGCTGGTGCCTGCCAAGTGGCCTTCTTCCTGGCTCTGCGGGAGCTCCTCTGAGGAGGGCCGTGCAGGGAGGGAACAGGGCCAGGGAACACGGGCTGGTGGCCCTCCAGGAACCTGGGCCCCTCCAGGAACCTGGGCCCCTCCAGAAATCTGGGTCCCTCCAGGAACCTGGGTCCCTCCAGGAACCTGGGCCCCTCCAGGAATCTGGGCCCCTCCAGGAACCTGGGCCCCTCCAGGAACCTGGGTCCCTCCAGGAATCTGGGTCCCTCCAGGAACCTGGGCCCCTCCAGGAACCTGGGCCCCTCCAGGAATCTGGGTCCCTCCAGGAATCTGGGCCCCTCCAGGAACCTGGGTCCCTCCAGGAACCTGGGCCCCTCCAGAAATCTGGGTCCCTCCAGGAACCTGGGCCCCTCCAGAACCTGGGCCCCTCCAGGAACCTGGGCCCCTCCAGGAACCTGGGTCCCTCCAGGAATCTGGGTCCCTCCAGGAACCTGGGCCCCTCCAGAACCTGGGCCCCTCCAGGAACCTGGGTCCCTCCAGGAATCTGGGTCCCTCCAAGGTGCAGGCTTCCTCTCCAGGGCTACTCATGTGCCTGGCGAGTCCCGTTCTCTTTTTTGTTTAAGCTACGTGTGGTTTTTTTCTCTCTCTCCCTCCACTTAGAATTGAGAAGAATAAACAATACTGAGGGAAGATGGCAAATTAGGAACTCGACTCTCTCAGGCTGTTGTTATGAAAAGAATCAGAGTCTGGGGCTTTCCGTTCTTAAGTTTTGAATTTATTATTGTATTTTTGGTTTGTGTGTGATGAGTGGTTCTACAGCTGGCCAGGAACACATGCAAATAAAACATTTTGGAAACCTTCTCTGTCTAAGGTGTCTGTTCCCAGGTTTATGACGGTCTCTAGTGCCGAGCTTCCCGTCCCGAGGATCCTGGTGCCCCGTCTGAGAACAGCGGAGCCCACACTCCACTTCCGGGGCTGCCCTCACCCCCACTCCGGGGTTTCCATGCCTCATTTCCAAGAGTTCAGCAATGTCAGGACAGTACCTTTAGGCTCTGTGGTACGCTTTGGGGCATGCTGCTACTCAGGGCATTCTGGAGGTCACTGTGAAAAGGAATATTATTCAGGAATTAAGCCCTCAAGATAGGGAATCCTTCCTGTAGCCTTGACCCTTGGGGTCTTAGGACAAATTGAGGAAGGGCTCTTGGACTCAAAGAATCTTGAGGCTTCTGCCTGGACCCTGGAGTCACTGTCCTCATTTATAGGCACACACATTTTCCCGAAGAAGTTTTATAAGCGAGCTGCGACCACTCTCTTCCTCTGTTTTACTAAAGGTTCTTCTGCCATTCTGCCGTCGTCTCTGCCGGCCACGTTGCTGCCACAGGGATGAGAGGGGTGTTCCTCTTTCCTGGCCTTCAGCATTGGTAGACAGCAGCACTGTTTGTTTTTTTTTAACACTCCGATCGCTTCCCTGGGTCTGTTTCTTCAGTGAGAGAACGTGAGCTCCCAGAGGACGGGGCCAAGAGCGTCTTGTTCTCCATGACATTTTGGCCCCAGCCTCAGCGGAGCACCTGGCCCAGCAGGTGCTCAGTATACAAGCTAAATAGTGACGGAAGCTCCTGAGTCATCTACACGCATCTTACACGTACCTGAAATTTCTATTTATTTATGAAGTTAGAAGCAGGGAGGCAGTCAGACAGACTCCCGCATGCGCCCGACCGGGATCCACCCGGCACGTCCACCAGGGGGCGATGCTCTACCCATCTGAGGGCGTTGCTCTGTTGCAACGGGAGCCATTCTAGCGCCTGAGGCAGAGGCCATGGAGCCATCCTCAGCGCCCGGGCCAACTTTGCTCCAATGGAGCCTTGGCTGCGGGAGGGGAAGAGAGAGACAGAGAGGAAGGAGGGGGCGGGGGTGGAGAAGCAGATGGGCGCTTCTCCTGTGTGCCCTGGCCAGGAATCGAACCCAGGACTCCCACACGCCGGGCCGACGATCTACCGTTGAGCCAACATATCTGAAAGTTTTTTTAAAAAAATAACTAATCAGTTATTTTTGATACTGTGGTTGTTTCTTTAATAAAATCATTTAACTTTCATTGAAATTAGTATTCCTTTTCTAAGCACCGTAGTAAGAGCATTTGCTGTTCTCTGTGGAACTCCTGCGTGACGTGTTCTTTGATTCCCACCTGCTGGGAGGTTTTCTCTTCTTCTTTTCTGTTTTAGTTTCCTCACCTGGTGTTTTCCATCTTCGTGTGTCTCTTCCAACTCCGGTTCCTCCCTTCCACTTCCGTTTTCTCATCGTCTCTCTTCTTTCTCCGGCTTTGATTCATCCCGTTTAGATCGACAATTTGACTCTCTCATTAGATCATTTTAAATAATGATTTCTAATCTCAGTAAGCTGTTTCAAAGAAGAGCAACCTGTGCTTCCTCACAAACGGCCCTTGGGCTGTCTTCTTTATGGGACGGTTGGCCAGATTTCTCCTTTGGTCATGTGAAGTATAGAAACCCTTTCCAGCGTACTTATTCGAGGAAAAAAATATAGAACCTAATTGTTTCATGACCCGTGTAGCTGGGCAGGATTCTAATTTCAATCAATTGTAAAAATAACTAGTGAATTTTTCAGTGTGATTACACTGGGGAACAAAATTTTTGTTGCATCCACAAAAACACTTGTTCTTACTTAATTTGAATGTGCTGATCTCAAATCTGACATTAGTTTTTCTCTGTAAGCTACAGGGTTTTTTTTGCAATTTAAGATTTTAGGTTTTCATATTGTAAAAATTTTAACATTTAGTTTAACATAATGAAGTAGAATGTCTTCTTGGGCATCATCTTTGTGAAAATATAATAATTTATATAATGCAATAAATACACTAATACACTAAAAGATATGATTGCATCAGAATTTGTCTACAGTTTTGAAATAGAACATATTAAGACACTTATTTTAATTATAAAATTTGTGCAAAACTTATTTAAATTCTATTCAGGGAAAAATTTGCGTTTGTAGCTCTTGCGTTTGTGTACTTGTTGAGGACAATCTCGTTTGATGCTCCAGCAGTAGTCTGCTCATCACTAACAGCTCCAAGATTTTCAGGAACCTTATCAAGTTCACTGTTCAGGAAGTGAATCTTAACACTCATGTTACATCCAATGTCACAGAAAGCCAACAGCATCCTTTGAACCAGAAGTTCATAGTTTTCTGCTTTTTTGTTGCCAAGGAAGTTCTTTGTAACTGCCACAAAAGACTGCCATGCTGCTTTCTCCTCCTTATTCATCTTCCTGGCAAATTCTTCAACACGTATGAGGGTTCGAATTTGAGGCCCATCGAATACACCTGCTTTTATCTTCTCAAAAGACAAGGCAGGAAAAGCAGAAATAATATGTTGAAAGCATTCGCTTTCTCTATTCAAAGCCTGAAAAACTGCTTCATTAAGCCAAGTTTGATGTGAAGTGGGGGAAAAATGATCCTGTCTCGATTAACTACAGGTTCATTCACAATATTTTGCATCCCTACTTCCAGAGCTTCACGTTTTGGCCACTCCTTCTGTGTCCAGTGTTTCTCCCGAGTTCGACTGTCCCACAAACACAGAAAGCAAGGATACTTTGTGAAACCTCTCTGTTGTCCTAGCAGGAAATTTATCATTTTAAGATCCACACAAATGATCCAGTTATGCTCCTCATACTTCAGAAAGTCGAGGACAATTTTTATGTCATTATAATCTCGCAGATGAGATGAATAACCAGTTGGAACCACTGAAAATAGGCAATATATGCATGTGTCACAAATGATGAAGTATTGTACCTTTGACGTTGAAGTGTGTAACAGCCACATATATATAACAGAAGGTGTCAGGACTATTCTTACATTTACGCCTACTCGAAGAAGCTATGATTCAATTTTAAAACAAAATAAGAGGGTGTTTTTATCATAATATTTTTTACATTTAAAAAAACTGCAATTATGTAAAAGCGATGTTTGTAAAACATTAATTGCCTTGAGGATATGTTCAATCCAAGAGTCGTTGCCCTTTAACTCCCAACTTAAAAACCAATGCATGCTATTAACTGTAACAAAAAGAAATTAAAATTGCATAAAAACTAGAGCCTGCATCAAGAAATGGATTTCAGATTTGGAATCAGCGATGCAGAAATATATAGAAACAGTTCTAAAACCTCATGCAACAGAAAATGAAAAAAAAAATTGTTCCCCAGTGTTATTTGAAGTGCTGTACAGGGAGGGGGGTCCTTGGGTTACAATTGTCTCAACAACATGCAACGTTCACTCCCATAAAAACTAAAAAAACCCATCAAGATGTGAGTATTTCAGATTATGCTGTTAGCATCTATTTACCAACTATGTGGGTGAACTAGTTTGGTTGCATGCGGCAGAAGAATATGCAACAATGTGGCACGTGGGTGAGGAGTTGGCCCCTTCCAGTGTGCAAGCCAACCACAGGAATAAAGGTAAGGAGTTTCTTCTTTTGTATTTTTCTGAAGTGAGAAGCCGGGAGGCAGAGAGACAGACTCCTGCATGCACCCAACTGGGATCCACCCGACATGCCCATCTGGGGTGTTGCTGTGTTGCGGCCGGAGCCATTCTAGCACCTGAGGTGGAGGCCATGGAGCCATCCTCAGCGCCCGGGGCCAACTTTGCTCCAGTGGAGCCTTGGCTGTGGGAGGGGAAGAGAGAGACAGAGAGGAAGGAGAGGGGGAGGGGTGGAGAAGCAGATGGGCGCTTCTCCTGTGTGCCCTGGCCGGGAATTGAACCTGGGACTTCCACACACCGGGCCAACGCTCTACCACTGAGCCAGCTGGCCAGGACAGGAATTTTTTTTTTTACACTCATTTTACAGTACAGTATATTTATGTCCTTTTCCTTTTTCTGGGACTCAGTTGTGTTTTTATGTTCTAGATTATGATTTTACAATTGGGTTAGGATAGGTAAGTGACTTAGGTTAGGGTGTGTTTCAACTTACCTCAAAATTCGGGTTATGTCACTGTCGTTAGGATGGAGCTGTGTCATAAACTGAGAACCACCTGTACTGATAATAGATACTGAAAGTAAGCACAGCCAGGCATTAAAAAAAAAGTCTGTTTTAAGTATTCTAGATCTGTACCTTGGAACAGATTAATTTTTCAATGGTATCCTTATTTTCTCTGAATTAAGTTAATCTTGGTACTACGCTTTATTGCAAACCTCTCAGACCTAAAGGATTTAAAGTGTATTATTACAGTTTTAGAGCAAGATGGGAAGGAAAGAAAAATAATTTTTCTGAGTGAGGGGACCTCATTCTTTAAACAGTTTATTTATTTATTCATTTTAGAGGAGAGAGAGAGAGAGAAAGAGAGAGAGAGAAAGAGAAAGAAGGGGGGAGGAGCAGGAAGCTTCAACTCCCATATGTGCCTTGACTGGGCAAGCCCAGGGTTTTGAACCGGCAACCTCAGCATTCCAGGTCGATGCTTTATCCACTGCGCCACCATAGGTCAGGCTAGGGGACCTCGTTCTTATGGTCGGCTTTTGATGTGAAGACTATACTGTGATGAATAACTCTGACTGTAGAACCCGATGAAATTAACCCTCGGATAACCCTGGATGTCCCTGAAGTGTTAGGTGGGCGGTTGTGGCTTTCGTAATATGTTTTCACACAGTGTAGTGCACACACGTGTGTGTGTGTGTGTGTGTGTGTGTGTGTGAGCTGAGTGTGAAGGCATGCCTTCCTCCACCTTTTATTTTTCTCTATCTTGACTCTTTGGAGAGGATTTATCTAATACCTGCTTGAAAGTTCTCTTTGTTATCTTGATAATCTTATTGAGTAAGATTTGATAATTGTGACTGAACAGAAATATATAGAATATACAGTAGCAGCAATTTGTAATTGTTCTTGGATTTACTATATCTAAAGTGCCATTTTTTTCTTGTTTTCTGATATTCTATAAGTGCCGTTAGAATATTAAATTTAAAAATGTTTTATAAAAGTAAAATTTTTTCTTAAGTTTCTGAAGAAATATACATGATTTGAAATTCATTAATTTTTAGAAAATGTAATTATTTTTTTAGTTAGGACTGTGCAGTGTGAAATAGTAATGAAACATATAATTAAAGGAAACAATATTTATTGAGAATTATGTGAATAACCAGTTTTCTTCCTGGAAGACATTTTTAGGTGCCATCTCAAAGGTGCTTTTGGGGATTACTCATAGTTTATATTTTATTTTATAGCTTTTCATGACCGTTTCACTAGACTTCTAAGGAAAATTTGGATAATTTTAGGAAATAAACGTTTGCGTCTCATTTCAGTGATGTTCAAGTGTTAGAAAAAAATATCCAAAATAAGACAGCTGAAACTAATATAGAATAATATTGAATGTAAGCTATAATTGAAAAATAAAAAGAAGAAAAATAGAACTTCCATTTTACCTTAAAAATTTATTTAATTTTTGAAACAATTGTAGATTCACATGCTATTTACAGAGAATCCTTTGCTTCTTTGACCAAGTTTCCCTCAGTGCTAATGTCTTGACCACTACAGATAGTTGTCTATATCTATACCCAGGAAGTTGACATTAGTCCAGTCAACACACAGAAGTTTTCCATCCCAAGAATCCCTCTCGTCACCCTTTAATACCCACACCCACTTTCTTCCTGCTACACTCAACGTCACTCCGGGAAACCACTCATTTGTTCTTTATTTATGTATTTTATCATTTCAAGAATTATAGAAATGGAATCATGCACTATAGGTAATCATTTGGGATTGCCTTTTTCGCTTGATATCATTCTCCAGAGATTCATCCAGGCTGTCGTATATATGGATGGTACGTTTTTAAAAATTGTTGAATAGTAGTCCATGATATCATTATACAACAGTCTGTTTAACCACTAACCCATCGGGACATCTGAGGTGCTTCTATGTTTTGCCTGTTACAGATAAAGCAACTATGAACAATTGTGTGTGTGTGCGTATGTATATATATACATATAAATATATTCCCCCCAACCCCCAAACACAAGCTTTCAGTATTCCATGATAAATTCCCAAGAATGCAATTGCTGGGTTGTATATTTGTTGAATGTTTAAGAAACTTCTTCTGAAGTGACTGTTTTATTTTGCATTGTCACCAGTGATGTATAAATGATCCAGTTTCTCTAGCTCCTCATCAGCGTTTAGTGTTGCCGTTTTCTTTTATTTTAGCCATTCTGATGGCTGTATAGTGATTGATACTTTGTTGTAATTTACTTTTCCCCAGTGTTGAACTTATTTTCATGTTCTTATTTGTCATACATATACCCTCTTTGGGAAAATGCCTCTCTCTCTTTTTCTTTCTGGATTGTTTTTCACTGTTGAGTTTTGAGAGTTCTTAATATATTTTAGATACTAGTCCTGTGTTGGACGTGGGGTTTGCACATGTTTTTTTTTCTCTGTAGATTCTCGTATTTTTAACAGGGGCATTTGTAGAGCAGAAGTTTCATCTTGATGACATAGAATTAATTTTCTTGTTACGGATCATGCTTCTGGTGTCAAGTCTAAGAGCTTGTTGCCTGGCTATAGGTCTTGAAGATTTTTTTTTCTGTTTCTGTCTTCTAAAAATTTTTTTAATGATTTTGTGTTTCCCATTAAAGTCTGTGATTCAGTTAGAGTTAATTTCTGTATATGGTTGAAGTTCATTTTTTTTTTTAAACCAGGATATGCTTAATTGCTTCAGCATCATTTGTTGAAAAGGCTATTTCCCCTTCATTGAATTACTTTAGTGCCTTTGTCAAAAATCAGTTGGGCATATTTGTGAATCTATATTTGGGGTTCCTATTCTGTTTCATTGGTGCATATATCTGTTCCTTAGCCAGTATTAATACAGTCTTTGATTACCATAACTATATAATGTTTTAAAATCAGACTCTTTCCCCTTCTTTGTCAAAATTGTTTAACTGTCTAGTTCCTTTGTATTTTTACATAAACTTTAGCTCACTCTTATCTATAGACCTAAAATTTCTGTTGGCATTTTGATAAGGATTGCATTAAATCGTAAGATCGATCATGTGAGAATTGGCATCTTTTGTGGGTTGGGTCTTTCTGTCCATAACCGTGGTATGTCCCTCCATTTGTTTACACGTGGGCATCAAAATTACACCAAAGAAAAGTAAACACTTGGGGGTAAAGCTGATAAAACACGTACACCACCAGTATGCCAGAAATGAAAATAATGATGAAAGAAATAAAAAAAGGCCCTGGCCGGTTGGCTCAGCGGTAGAGCATTGGCCTGGTGTGCGGGGGACCCGGGTTCGATTCCGGCCAGGGCACATAGGAGAAGCGCCCATTTGCTTCTCCACCCCCACCCCCTCCTTCCTCTCTGTCTCTCTCTTCCCCTCCCGCAGTCAAGGCTTCATTGGAGCAAAGATGGCCCGGGTGCTGGGGATGGCTCCTTGGCCTCTGCCCCAGGCGCTAGAGTGGCTCTGGTCGCGGCAGAGCGACGCCCCGGAGGGGCAGAGCATCGCCCCCTGGTGGGCAGAGCGTCGCCCCTGGTGGGCGTGCCGGGTGGATCCCGGTCGGGCGCATGCGGGAGTCTGTCTGACTGTCTCTCCCCGTTTCCAGCTTCAGAAAAATACAAAATACAAAAAACAAACAAACAAACAAAAAGAAATAAAAAAAGATGTAAATAGATGGAGGGGACATACCATGTCATGGACAGAAAGACTCAGCGAACAAAAGATACCAATTCTCACAGCCTCGAGGGCTTTACATGTCATTCGCCTGCAGTTTGGATAGACCACTCTTCATCTGGTACTTTTCAAAGACCTGGGCCCACCCTTCTCTCTCAGAAGTCCTGGTTCTTTTCGGGGAAAATATTTAGAAACCGAGATCTGGGTGCAATTGCAGGAGGAGACCGTTGCTTCAGAGCTCTCTCAGTGGTCACAGCTAGGAAGTGAAAATAATTTTGAGTTACATTGATATTTCAAAGTGAAATTGAAGAGTAGATTATTTTTCTCTTAATTTCTTTTTTTTTCATACATATTTTTTAATTTAGTGAGGGGAGGGGAGACAGAGACAGACTCCCACATGTGCCCTGACCGGGATCCACCTAGCAAGCCGACTAGGGGCGATGCTCTGCCCATCTTGGGTGTTGCTCCATTGTAATCGGAGCCATTCTAGAACCTGAGGCTGAGGCCATGGAGCCATCTTCAGTGCCCGGGGCCAACTCGCTTCAATTAAGCCATAGCTACAGGAGGGAAAGAGAGAGAGAGAGAGAGAGAGAGAGAGAAGCGAGAGGGGCAGGGGTGGACAAGCAGATGGGCACTTCTCCTGTGTACCCTGACCAGGAATTGAACCCGGGACTTCCATACATCGGACTGATGCTCTACTACTGAGCAACTGGCCAGGGCCTCTCTTAATTTCTTTTTTTTTTTTTAATTTTTTAAAAAAATTTTTATTTTTTTTTCTCTTACTTTCTTTTACTTTGTATTTCCATTTTCTTCCTCTTGAAGTTTAATATTTTTTAAAGTGAGGAGTCCTTTCAATAAATACTATGAAGGATATACAGACAGAGTCCTGAGTTTAAAAGTCTCTTTAAACAATTCTCTTTTTCAGTGTATTTTACCAATTTGATGTAAATGTGGGTTTATTTCAGTTTCTTTACATTTTGCATTTATTTTAGTTTTCTCTCTCTGTATAGCTGTACGTGTCTGTGTACACACATGTGTACATGTCTGTGCATATATAGATAGATGCACGTGTACATCTCTTTAGGTCGAAAAGTCAAATTTAAATAAAAACTTATCTTTAAAGAAACCTGACATCTGTTCACTTCTTCCCAGCATCCTCCTGTTCTTTTTAGTTTTTTTTGTAAAAATAAGTAAGTACGCATTTATTGTTTTTTCTCTTTCTCTCTATCCCAGTTTTGCCATTTGTCTTATTTGTGGTTTTTTTGTTTTTTGTTTTTTTTTTTGTATTTTTCCGAAGCTGGAAACGGGGAGGCAGTCACACAGACTCCCGCATGCACCCGACCGGGATCCACCCGGCATGCCCACCAGGGGGCGATGCTCTGCCCATCCGGGGCATCGCTCTATTGTGACCAGAGCCACTCCAGCGCCTGGGGCAGAGGCCAAGGAGCCATCCCCAGCACTCGGGCCATCTTTGCTCCAATGGAGCCTCACTGCGGGAGGGGAAGAGAGAGACAGAGAGGAAGGAGAGGGGGAGGGGTGGAGAAGCAGATGGGCGCTTCTCCTGTGTGCCCTGGCCGGGAATCGAACCCGGGACTTCCGCACACCAGGCCGACGCTCTACCACTGAGCCAACCGGCCAGGGCCTGTCTTATTTGTTTTTTGAATGCAGTAGGTAGTATTCTATACTTTCTGTTCTTCATCTTGCATTTTTATTTTACACTACATCCTGGAGAGAGTCCATAATAGTACACAGAGATATGGTTACAGCTGCATAAGTACTGGGCAGTTTTGCATGTGTAATTTTATTAGATGTTACAGAATTCCCCTTTTTATGGGATTTTATTTTGTATTTTTATCAACAGCGTTTACAATTTTCAGTCTTTCTCAACCTTGCCAAGAGAGTGGATTTTTTGCCAGGTGGTGTTTCAGTGTAGTTTTAATTTACATTTCTCTTATGAGTACAACTGAATATCTTGTAAAATGGTCAAGGGCTTCTCTCCCCCTCCCCCGTCAAACGCTGTTGATTCATGTCTTTTGCCTATTTGCCTCTCAGGAGTTTTGTCTTTGTCTTTGAATTTTTAAAGAAGGAGGAAGATTGTCTTCTTGGTAGACGGATGTGAATATCATATCCCAGTTTGCCATTCGTCTTCTATTTTTTGGATACACAAATTGAAAAGAATGTATCTTGGCCCTGGCCGGTTGGCTCAGCGGTAGAGCGTCGGCCTGGCGTGCAGGGGACCCGGGTTCGATTCCCGGCCAGGGCACATAGGAGAAGCGTCCATTTGCTTCTCCACCCCTCCCCCTCTCCTTCCTCTCTGTCTCTCTCTTCCCCTCCTGCAGCCAAGGCTCCATTGGAGCAAAGATGGCCCGGGCGCTGGGGATGGCTCCTTGGCCTCTGCCCCAGGTGCTAGAGTGGCTCTGGTCGTGGCAGAGCGTTGCCCCTGGTGGGCGTGCCGGGTGGATCCCGGTTGGGCGCATGCGGGAGTCTGTCTGACTGTCTCTCCCCATTTCCAGCTTCAGAAAAATACAAAAAAAAAAAAGAAAAAAAAAGAAAAAAAAAAAAGAATATCTTTTTGTATAGTTGTGGTTTTATACGATCTAGACCAGGGGTCGGGGACCTATGGCCCGCGAGCCAGATGTGGCTCTTTTGATGGCTGCATCTGGCTCGCAGACCAATCTTCAAAAAAAAAAAAAAAATAATAACGTTAAAAATATAAAACATTCTCATGGATTAATTACAATCCATTCATTTCCTACCGCTCACATTCATGGTTGCAGGTGGCTGGAGCCAATCACAGCTGTCTTCCGGGACAACACCAAATTTTTATTGGATAATGCGTAAGGTACACGGGTCGTTGTATGGCTCTCACAGAATTACATTTTAAAATATGTGGCGTTCGTGGCTCTCTCAGCCGAAAAGGCTCCCGACCCCTGATCCAGACCTTTATGCAGGTGCTCTGACGGAGACGAGGTGGAGAAGTTAGGGAGCACTTTTCTGTCCGCGTTCTCTGGCTGCTCACCTCTGTTGGGCTGTATAAACCAGCCGTCGCTAACAGTACATGATTTCAAGTCCTGTGGTGATTAATTTTTCTCACCTTACATCAGAAAAGCACAGAATGTCACTACTGGCTTTTGGCCTCTCCTAAACTTGTCATTTGTGAAGCAGTTGCTTAGTGACGTTAGGGAGCTGCATTCCTGCCCTTTCTGTCCCCTCTGTATCTGTCATTAATCAGCGTTGTCTGTGTTCCTTGGATCTCTTCTCTAGACCAGGGGTTTACAACCTGGTGCTGGAAGGGGCCAGAAGTAGATACATTATGCTCCACAGGCCTCCCAGTCTTTGACACAAGTACTCAGATTTGTTGCTGTGCTGTGGAAGCAGCCAGAGACAGTGTGTACAATAAACGAGTGCGTTTGGTTGCGTGCAAGTGAAATTTTGTTGGCATAAACGGGCAAGAAGCAGAAGAGGGGCCTGGTCTGGCCCGTGGGCTCTGGTCTGTCAAACCCTGGATGGACCATTGAATTCTGCTTCCACCTGTCTGCTCACTACTTTCCTGTCATTTCGAGTAAGCTTGTATCATCAGTCCGCATAACTGTAAAATCCAATGGTAGAGTTGTGTACCACTGGGAATTTGGTATATTGCCTGGATGATGATTAGATTTTATGTTTTGTGGTTTTGTTTTTTTGTATTTTCTCTGAAGCTGGAAACGGGAGAGACAGTCAGACAGACTCCCGCATGCGCCCGACCGGGATCCACCCCGCACGCCCACCAGGGGCGACGCTCTGCCCCTCCAGGGCATCGCTCTGCTGTGACCAGAGCCACTCTAGCGCCTGAGGCAGAGGCCAAGGAGCCATCCCCAGCTCCCGGGCCATCTTTGCTCCAATGGAGCCTTGGCTGCGGGAGGGGAAGAGAGAGACAGAGAGGAAGGAGGGGGGGTGGAGAAGCAAATGGGCTCTTCTCCTGTGTGCCCTGGCCGGGAATCGAACCCGGGTCCCCCGCACGCCAGGCCGACGCTCTACTGCTGAGCCAACCGGCCAGGGCCAGATTTTATGTTTTATATAAAACTATTACTATAGCACAAAATAAATATACAGAAATGTGTTCTTCTTAGAAAACTAGAACAATTAGAACAGGTTTAACTTCCTACTTGCTGGCCGGGATGCTGGTGACAGCATTTTCTCTGCGGATGAACGTGGCAGAGGGGACCAGGGGACCACGAAACAGGGGTCCCACCAGCCTTGTCGGACCCTCGTCTCTGTGGGAGTGATGCTTCTAAGCACAGATGACCTGCAAAAGGGAAGCAGCCCTGTCACATTTTCAAGGGTTATGGCTGTCCTCGATTAAAAGTAAACAATGCACCTGTGAGTAAAAAAAAAAAAAAAAAAAAATCTGAAACATAAAATATGTAAAAATTTAAATATTGTTGAGTCAGTTATATAAGGGCCCGATCGTTTCTAGGAATGGAAGGAAGCCTTCGCGAGCTTTTCCTTTCTTAAAAGACAAAACCTTCCGTGTACCTGCCTTTTTGACATCAAAGATATTTGTCTCCTGTTTGGCCGCTGTTCAAGTGAAGATTTAAAAATAGCCTGTTGGCCCGGCTCACTTGTGTGGGAAACGTTCAGTTCCAGATGTTGTCGGAGGGATTGCAAACCCAGTCCTCCTCACTTCCCTGTTTCCATCCAGTTGACACGGTTTTGGGAGAAGAGCGGTCAGCGTAGGGCAGAGGAGACCGACACTTGATACCTGGAGGGTGAACATCGGCACGGACGCGTTTGGATCCAGGGACGGCGCAGGTGAAGGGGGTAACCCGTGAGGACCAGCAGCAGAGGCGACTCAGTGCCGACCCTTGGGACTTGGGAGTCTGTTATTGGAACTTAAAGCTTGTGCCATTTGGACCTTGCCATGCTGATCTCCCCGCGCTCCCTCCGGCGGTATGGGCATCACGCCCATCTCCCCTTCTGCTTCTCATTTCTGCTTTCAAGAAGTGAGAGCGGCCCTGGCCGGTTGGCTCAGTGGTAGAGCGTCGGCCTGGCGTGCAGAAGTCCCGGGTTCAATTCCCGGCCGGGGCACACAGGAGAAGCGCCCATCTGCTTCTCCACCCCTCACCCTCTCCTTCCTCTCTGTCTCTCTCTTCCCCTCCCGCAGCCAAGGCTCCATTGGAGCAAAGATGGCCTGGGCGCTGGGGATGGCTCCTTGGCCTCTGCCCCAGGTGCTAGAATGGCTCTGGTTGCAAAAGAGCAACACCCTGGAGGGGCAGAGCGTCGCCCCCTGGTGGGTGTGCCGGGTGGATCCCGGTCGGGTGCATGCAGGAGTCTGTCTGACTGTCTCTCCCCGTTTCCAGCTTCAGAAAAATACAGGAAAAAAAAAAAAAGAAGTGAGAGCCTTAGCTGACCAGGCATCCCCTCTTAAACAGTCTCAACACTCGGTGTAAGATCGCTCTGGGTTGTTATGAGAACCGAATGAGGCAGTTAATGGAAGGCACTGGGTCAGAGCTGGACACATACTTCAGAACTGAACAGGAGTTTGCTATTTCACATAAAATGTGATCGCTAAATAATATAAATATAAAATTAATTAGCGTTGTCTGTGTTCCTTGGATCTCTTCTCTAGACCCGGGGTTTAGAACCTGGTTCTGTAAGGGGCCAGAAGTAGATACATTATGCTCCACAGGCCTTCCAGTCTTGGACACAAGTGCTCAGATTTGTTGTTGTGCTGTGGAAGCAGCCAGACACAGTACGTCCTTGTTTTTGCTCTCCTATACCTACGTAAAGAAAGTCAGGCAGTCTGTGTAATTATGAAGTTGTGTTGTCCACATGTTTATCTCTTGTTGAACTGTATGCTTCTTCCTGCTCATTTAATAATGGAAATGAAGTTTTATTGAAACAGAGCATGCTGGTTTGTTTACCTACTGTCTATGGCTGCTTTCAGGCTACAGGGACCAGGTGGAAAAGAGGTGACATTATATGGCCTGCAAAACCAAAAAAATACTTACATATCTGGCTGTTATAGGAAAAGCTCGCCCCAACCCCTGGTGTGTGGGGCCTTCTGATCCAGAGTAAGAGTAAGTGGGAAGCATTCCATTGTAAAGCAGCTTTCTGAAACCCACCTTCAGTCTTCATTCCTTTTGCCTCTCATCCTGAAGCAAATGGTGTTGTATAAGAAAGGACAGAAGATTCCTGCGGGTTTCCTTGTATGATGCTACGGAAGAGCTGAGTTTTGAAGAACTGTGAATTGATAAAACATGACCAGCGATAGTCAACTATGTGAATTAAAGATTTGATGTTTCCCTTTTTTTCCCCCTGATAAACGAAAAACTAAACCTATAAAATTTGTGTACATTTCTCTTCATTTATTAAGAGTCAGTCTGTTTTCCCATTTACGACGTGAAATCGTTGACTTCATAAGGATGTGTTTCAGGGCAGCGCTGGGCTTGGCGGGCGCACTCGCTCTCGGCTGGGATCCGTGGAAGCGCCTTCGGCCACGGGAGACGGCGTGTTACTACGAAGCGCAAAGGACTTTTAAAAACCAGTCTTTGTTTCAAAATGTATCATGGCTCTTATCTGAAGCACTATATTCAGAGCCATAATAAATAGTTCTGAACATAGGCCTCGGGTAAAATTTGAATTCAGATCTGATTTTAAGCGGAAGTATGTATGTATATATGACTTTAGAGAGTTTGATTTTGTTCGTGTAATCCTCACCGGCGGGGGGGCGGGGGGGGGGGGGGTGTCAGACAGGCGGCGTTTCTCAGACCGGGAGCAGGTGGCTCTTGTTCTTCAGCGCAGGGCACGTCCACCAGAGACAGCTACACCCATGTTACCCCCACGGGAGTGAGACGGTTTCTGTCACTTGTTCTTTGTAAGTCTGTAGCCTGCCTTCCGAATGACAAAAGTAATCTTGTCTTAAAGAAAGTGCATGAAATGCCCCAGGGCAGCCTGTGACCTCCGTTCTCGGTAAAAACGGTGTACAATGATATCGATACTGAAAGGAAATAAACTCTGTAAGTCTGACGTTTCTGGGCGAATGTGGCAGACTCCGTGGGCCTGAGACACCGCTTCTCAGTTCCCGTGAAAACGTCCATGGAGATGTCCAGCGCGGGCGACTGGACCAGGCTCCGGCCCACGGCTTCCTAGCAATGGCTGGTGGGATGGGTCGAGACCGGTTTGGGACCCCACAGCGCATGTTCTGCGGCTGAACTACAACCGGGCACACGGCCACACAGAAGGAGGACGCAGTTTACAAACCGATTGGCGCGGCAGGCCTGACTTCAGGCAGCGCGTGGCTCACGCTGAGTGTAAAAACTGGAACTCCCAGCGTGCGGCCCAGCAGCGGGAGCTCGGGGGAGGTGGGTTCAGGGTGTGCCACACCACCGAACACATCACTCAGGAGACGCTGTCCCGATGGAGCTGTGGGTGCCCGCGTGTGTCCCAGGTTACGGTCTGGGGCACAGCTGACAGCTGACAGGAGGACCGTGACTGTCGGAGCAGAAGGAGTTGTGCTCTGTCCACATGCTCACATGAGAAGGAACGACTGTCATGTTACCAGTCCAGCTGAGAGCAGAGCACATCTCTAGTTTCCAAGTTTTAATGTGAGAGGGGAAGCCTGCCAGCGTTCAGTGGATACTGAGGAGAGACTAAGGACATGTCGCCCTGTCTGGGCCAGACCACCAGATCTAAATATATACACAGAGCTCTCTGCATCAAAAGCAGTGCACACAAGATGCCCAGCATGTGGCTTTGGGGAATATTTTAGTCTGTGAGGGAAAGGAAAGAATGACTTTGAAGATGCAGAGCATCTCTCTGAAAAGGAGTACCTGTAAGAAATAAGTTTAATATAAATTTATAACAAATTTAGTATAAATCTCTGGTGTCTTAAAATGTCTGGCCTAATACAAAATGGAAACCAGAGCCTTTTATAGAGGAACAGGATGAGATAAAAGTAGAAATGTCAAGACCCTGGTTGGTTGGCTGGCTCAGTGAATAGGGCATTGGCCCTGCATGCGGAAGACCTGGGTTCCATCCCTGGTCAGGGCACACATGAGAAGTGACCATATACTTCTCTTCCTCCCCCTTCTCCCCCCTTCTCTCTCTTCCCCTCCCACAGCCAGTGGCTCAACTGGTTTGAGTATTGGCCCCAGGCACAGAGGATAGCTCGGTTGGTCCAAGCATCTCAGCCTCAGGTGCTAAAAAGAGCTTGGTTGATTTGAGCATCGGCCCCAGACAGGGGTTGCCGGGTGGATCTTGGTTGGGGAGCATGTAGGAGTTTGTCTCACTATCTCCCCTCCTTTTACTTAAAAAAAAAAAAAAGTAGAAATGTCAAAAATCTGGTAGAAATAAAAGAATCTAAGGAGACCAAAATCACAGTAAGATTTAAAATTTATATTAAGACCATCAAAAGAAGACTTTTGATGCTCCAAAAAAAAAAAAAGAAAAAAAAAGAAAAAGGAAAAGTGATATGGATAACAAACCTGAGAATACGCCAGAATGCAGAGAAAAAGGACAAAGATATGCAAATATGAAAAGTAAATGTGGAAGACAGATAACAGTTCTCCAACCCAAGAATTGTTTCAGAGCAGGAGACCAGAGCAGTAATCAGGGAAATCATGATTGAACTTTTCTGTGCCAGAAAAGAGTGTGAGTAAATATCAAAAGGGCCCCCTGAGAACCGGCTCAAAGTTATGAAGAAAGGTTCCTACTTAGACTTAGCTTCACAAAATATTTAAATTTTACGGATAAAACAGTTCCAGGAGACTAAGGCAGGTTACAGATAAAGGAACACAAATTAGCTTTGTCTCAGGTATCTTGTTTATTAAATGTCAGAAGTCTTGTAAGTCCAGTAACTATATTCAGATAGGTTGTTAAATATAAAATTTAATGACCGTTTTCAGATGTAAAACAAGAGCATTCATGTTTCGTTCCTGAAAAAAACTACTGAGATCTATATTTCATCTATGGAGGAGACCACTCTTGGATTTTGTTTATTTCCCTGACTCGGGAGAGCCTAGATTTTTATAGTTTCCTTCCCTTTTAGGAAGTTGCGATATATTTAGGTATCATGTCCTGTGACTGGCGTTTAGTAGTACAGGTTCTCAGGCAAGGCCCTCTCACCTGACTGGGGAATGTGGACCATCCAAGGGAAAATGTAGCCCAAGTTACAGTTAGAGGATTAAAAACCCACCAACCAAACACAATGTTAAAAACAGTCCAACTGTATTTCCTTTATAAAAGCTACATTTTTAAATAAAATAACTCAGGCTAAAAATGAAAGAAACTGGTAGATGTAAACAGAATATGAGTTCTATTAAAGTACTCTAAGACAAAGCGATAAAACAGGACAAAGTAATCATGAAGATGAGAAGTATAAGAAAGTCATTAAAGATAAAAATGTGCACTAGGAAACAATAACAATACAGTTGATAAATTTAAGTGTTACAGTTTTAGAGGAAATGCTCCACTATAGTGGGTAAGGCTGAGGTAGCCTAATTGAGACAAAACAAAATATGAAAACTTAGGAATGGAAAAGGGAAATTAAGAAAAGTAATTTGTATGACCATATAGTCTTAAATTGGATACTCAAATTAAATAGATATTTTCTTGGGAAAATTTACCCAAATTGAATCAAATAGGGAGAAAATAGGGTGGCATTAATAGCAGAAAGTGAGGGCTGTTAAAAAGCTAGCAATGCCTCTCCCAACACACACATATGTCAACTTGCCCGTCATGTTCCAAGGGCCATCTTGGAAGTGGATCCTCCAGCTGCAGTCAGGCCTTCAGATGACTGGGTGACATCTTGTCTGCTATCTCATGAGGATCATGAAGCCAGAACCACAGAGCTAAGTTGTTTTATGCCACTAAGTATTGGGGGTAATTTGTTATATAGAAATAGGTACTTGATCAGGGAGATTGTTCAATAAATGATATTGGGACAACCAGCCAGTATTGGGGGGAAAAATAAGTTGGATACTTTCCATATTCCTTTTATCAGGAAAATTCCAGATGAAAAATTTAAATGTAAAAATAAAACCATTATTGTATTTAGAAGAAAATAAAGCAGAGTATTTTTATACTTTTGGAGTGGAAAGGACTTCTTAATTATTAATACAGGTTATTTTTTTCTCCTTCCATTTCATTTTCTACTTTTTTTTTTTTTTTGTATTTTTCTGAAGTTGGAAATGGGGAGGCAGTCAGACAGACTCCCGCATGCGCCCGACCGGGATCCACCCGGCATGCCCACCAGGGGGCGATGCTCTGCCCATCTGAGGCATCCCTCTGTTGCAGCCAGAGCCATTCTAGTGCCTGAGGCAGAGGCCATAGAGCCATCCTCAGTGCCCGGGCCAACTTTGCTCCAATGGAGCCTCGGCTGTGGGAGGGGAAGAGAGAGACAGAGAGGAAGAAGAGGGGGAGGAGTGGAGAAGCAGATGGGCACTTCCCCTGTGTGCCCTGGCTGGGAATTGAACCGGGAATCCTGCACGCCAGGCCGACGCTCTACCACTGAGCCAAATGGCCAGGGCCTCATTTTCTACTTTTATATGAGTGCAAATGACTTATAATCAGAAAAAGGTTCTTAAACTTGATGTTTATCTTATGGTTTGGCTTATGACATATAAAAAGTTAAGAGTTTGTTAATAGGTCAAAAGAGTACCAGTTACAGTATCTTAAAGATGTTAATGTATACTTAATAGTATGCAGTCAGTGGCAAAACTGATCCATGCAGTAGGAGATACTTGCTAGTGTCTCATGATACAATTGTCTTAAAGGTGGTAAATGGTTCAGAGTGAGATCAAAGTCATTAAATCATTTTATCCTACATATTACATAATGTTTTAAGAATTGGAGAAAAACTGTGTTTCAGATAACCTCAATATTAAAGTGTCTATAGAATAACATTTAGATATTCAGGCCTGGAACAAGTGTTTAAAAGTTGGCAATTTAATTGGCTAACTTTGGTGTTGTGGTAGTTGGGATTGTATTTAGCTGCAAGTAACACGAACCCAGACAAATTATTGTTTAAATGAGTAACTGAAAGAGGGCGAGGTTGAAATTTAATTTTAACTTTGCAATTTCTTAAAGCTCAGAACATATATGGTAGTTTTGTTTTGTACCACAAAGGAGCCAGGCTCTCTTCCTGATATAGTCTTTCTAGTCTGACTATTGACTTCATGGCGATGAGGTGGCTTCTGTTCCTCTAGATATTCCATCTGTGATCCAGACATCAAAGAAGGAAGAGCATTCCAGTTGAGTTTGTCTCTTTTTTATCAGAAAAAAGATATAGTATCATTTACAGAAACCTTGCTCATTAGACTTCCATGTGCGTGTCTCTGGCCTGAACTGTGTCACAGAGACATCTCTAGTTACAAGGAGACCTGAGAAATCAAGCTTTTCTTTGTTTTTGAAACAGAGCACGTTGCTTTTCAAAACAAAATCAGTATTCAGTTAATAAAAAACAAGAGAGGGAGGAGGGAATGGAGAACCTGTAACAAATAATTGATGAAAACTTCCCAAGCTTATGGAGTTAGATCCTTGAATCCAAGAAGCAAACAGAATGCCGAGTTACCTTAACACAGACTTTCTCTAAGGCACGTCGTAATAAAATTGTCAAAAATCAATGACAAAGAATCCTCAAGACAGCTACAAAGAAGAACATAATATATAAGGAAGGCCCATTAGGTTATCATCAGACTTCTCAGCAGAAACTCTATAAGCCAGAAGAGAGTGGCCCCAAACCTTCAAAGTACTGAAAGAGGAATTACCAGCCATGAAGACTATATACATCAAAGTTATCCTTCAAATATGAAGAAGAAATAAAAACTTTTCCAGACATACAGAAGCTGAGGGAATTTATCACTAGGAAATCCCCACTGCAGGAAATACTCAAGGGGGTTATTCTACTAGATACAAAGAACAAAACAAAGCAAAACTATAAGTAATAACTCCAACATAATTACAATAAAATCAAGGATAACCTGTGACAACAATTACACAAAAGGGGTGAGGATAAAGACCTGCAGTAGCAAAGGAGAATGGAGTGCAGAAGGACTCATAAGACAAAGGATCTTGTATATATGAACATTTTTCTCTTAATAACCTAATGGTAACCACCCATGAGAAAAACAGTACTGAGACACATAGCTCTAAGAAAGAAGAATGGAACGCCACTAAACAAAAACAATGGACAGAAACACAAAAGAGAAGGACCAAAGGAGACACAGAGCTACCAGAAAACAAATCATAAAATGGCTCTTGGATATTCTTAATGTCAATAATTACCCTAAATATGAATGGACTCAGTTCACCCATAAAGAGGCACAGAGTAGCAGATTAGATAAAAAAGAAAATCCCAATCACATGCTGCCTTCAAGAGACACATCTAAGCTCCTAGGACAAAAATAGACTCTAAGTGAAAAGTTAGAAAACTATTCTCCAAGCAAATAATACCCAAAGAAAAGCAGGTGTAGCCATACTAATATCTGACAGTGCTGACTTAGACAACAACACTAATAAGAGACAAAGATGGACATTTCATAATGGTAAAGGGGATACTATATCAAGAAGACATAACATTTATTAATATATATGTACTGAATCAGGGAGAACCAAAATAAATAAGACAGCTATTGTACTAATGCATCTAAAAATAGAAACAGACAAAAACACAGTCATACTTGGAGATCCCATCACACCATTGATGGCTTTTAGATAGAGCATCAAAACAGAAAGTCAATATAGAAATACTGGCCTTAAATAACACACTAGTCCAAATGGACATAATAGACATTTATAGAATATTTCATCCCAGAGTAACAGATTATACATTTTTTCCCAGTGTGCATGGAGCATTCTCAAGGATAGACCATATGTTGGCCACAAAAATAACCTCAAATTCAAGAAGATTGAAGTTATACCAAGCATATTCTCTGATTGCAAGGCTTTGAAATTAGAATTCAACTGCAAAAAGAAAGCAATGAAACCCACAAAAATGTGGAACTTAAACAAGATACTTCTAAAAAATGACTGGATCAAAGAACACATAAAAGCAGAGATCAAAAGATGTATGCAGACAAACGAGAATGACAACACAACATGAAAACTTCTGGGATGCAGTGAAAGCAGTAATAAGAGGTAAGTTTATATCATTACAGGTTTATATTGAGAAATGAGAGATTCCAAGCAAACAACCTAACATCACATCTGGAAGAACTAGAAAAAGAAGCACAAAGGCAGCCCAAAGTCAGCAGAACAGAAATAGTAAAAATAAGAGCAGAACTAAATGACATAGAGAACAGAAAAACTATAGAAAATATTAATACAAAGAAGAGCTGGTTCTTTGAAAAGATCAATGAAATTGACAACCCTCTGACTAGACCCACTAAGGAAAAAGGAGAAATAACTCATTTAAAAAAAATTCAAAGTGAAAGAGGAGAAATTACTACAGATATCATAGATATACAAAGGATCATACTAGAATATTGTGAAAGATAATATGCCACCAAATTTACCAATCTAGGAGAAATGGATAAGTTCCTAAAACTGTACAATCTTCCTAGACTGAGTCATAAAGAAGTGGAAAACCTGCCTGACCTGTGGCGGCGCAGTGGATAAAGCGTCGACCTGGAAATGCTGAGGTGACCAGTTCGAAACCCTGGGCTTGCCTGGTCAAGGCACATATGGGAGTTGATGCTTCCAGCTCCTCCCCCTTCCCTCTCTCTCTCTGTCTCTCTCCTCTCTCTCCCTCTCTGTCTCTCTCTCTCTCCTCTCTAAAAATGAATAAATAAAATAAAAAAAATAATTAAAAATAACCAAAAAAACACAAAACTTGTTCAAGAAGTGGAAAACCTAAATAGACCCATAAACAGGAAGGAAATAGGAAGAACTATCAAAAACCTACCCAAAAGTAAAAATCTAGGACCAGATGTCTACACGAGTAAATTCTACCAAACAGCCAAAGAAGATTTTGTACCTATCCATCTCAGTCTTCCAAAAACTGGAAGAAGCAATACTCCTTCACACATTTCATGAGAACAACATAACCCTGATACGAAAACCTGGCAAGGACAGCGCAAAAAAGAAAACTACAAACCACGATCTCTGCAAAAGTACTAAACAGAATACCACTAAATTGAATACAACAGTACATTAAAAAAATAATACATCATGATCAAGTAGAATTTATTTTAGTAGCACAAGGATGATTCAACATACATAAATCAATCAACATACACCACATCAACAAAACAAAGGAAGAAATCTTGATCCTATCAATAGATGCAGAAAAGACATTCGATAAGATATAACTTCCATTTATTATATTTAAAACACTCAATAAAATGGGTATAAAAGGAAAGTACCTTAATATAATAAAGGCCATATATGACAAATCATTGGCTAATATACTAAATGGTGAAAAATGGAAGGCTTTTCCTCTAAAATCAGGAACAAGACAAGGCTGCCCACTCTCCCCACTCTTATTCAATATAGTACTGGAAGTTTTAGCCAGAGCAGTCAAACAAGAGAAAGAAATAAAAGGCATCATTTCAGGAAAGAAGATGTAAAGGTATCACTTTTTGCAGATGACATGAACCCGTATATAGAAAACCCCAAAGACTCCACTGAAAAACTGTTAGAAACAATAAACCAATACAGTAGTCACAGGATACAAAATCAGTATACAAAAGTCTACAGCTTTCCTACAGGTCAACAATGAAACTTCACAAAATGAACTAGAAAAATTTCTTTTACAATTGCAAAATACCTAGAAATAAACTTAACAACGGATGTGAAGGGCCTATATACTGAGAACTACAAATCATTATTGAAAGAAATTGATAAAGACACAATGAAATTTAAAAATATTCCACGTCCATGGATGGAAGAATCAACATACATAGTTAAAATGGCCATTTTACCCAAAGCAATATACAAATTTAAGCAATCCTTATTAAAATCCCAATGTCATTTTTTGAAGAAATAGAACAAAATCACCAGGTTTGTATGGAATCATAAAAAACCCCAAATAGCTAAAGCAATCCTGAGTAAAATTAATGAAGCCAGAAATATCACACTACCTGACTTCAAATTATACTACAGAGTCATGATAATCAAAACAGCATGGTATTTGCAGAGAAACAGACATACAGCTCAATGGAACAGAATGGAGGGCCTAGAAATAAAACCACACATATATGGACAAATAATCTTTGACAAAGGAGCCAAAACACACAATGGAGAAAAGAAAGCCTCTTCAATAAATGTTGTCTGGAAAATTGGAAAGTCACATGCAAAAGAATGAAACTCAATCACACCTTGTCCCCCTGCACCAAAATTAATTCAAAATGGATCAAAGACCTAAACATAAGGTTTGAAACAATAAATTATATGGAAGAAAACATAGGTACTAAACTTATGGACCTTGGCCATAGAGAACATTTTATGATCAGACCCCAAAGGCAAGGGAAGTAAAGGCAACAATAAATGAATGAGACTATATCAAACTAAAATACTTCTGCACAGCAAAAGCAACTATGACAACAAAACAAAAAGCCAGCCAACCAAATGGGAAATATTTACAAACAACAGCTCTGATAAGGAGTTAACATCCAAAATATATAAAGAACTCACAAAGCTCAGCAGCAAACAAACAAACAATCCAATTAAAAAATGGGAGGAGGACATGAACAGACACTTCTCCCAGGAAGACATACAAATGGCCAACAGATAAATGAAAAGATGCTCATCTTCACTAATTATTAGAGAAAAGCAAATCAAAACTACAATGAGATACCACCTCACACCTGTTAGATTGGCTATTCTCAACAAGATAGGTAACAACAAGAGCTGGAGAGGCTGTGGAGAAAAAGGAACCCTCATCCACTGTTGGTGGGAATGTAAACTGGTACAGCCACTGTGGAAGGAAGTATGGTGGTTTCTCCAAAAATTAAGATTAGAACTACCTTATGACCCAGCAGTCCCTCTACTGGGTATCTATCCAAAAAACTCAAAAATATTGGAATGAAAGGACACGTGCACCCCCATGTTCATCACAGCATTATTCCCTGTGGCCAAGACATGGAAACAACCAAAGTGTCCCTCCCTCTATAGGAGACTGGATAAAGAAGAGGTGGTACATCTATACAATGGAACACCACTCGGCCATAAGAAATGATGACATAGTGCCATTTACAACAACAGGGATGGACCTTGAGAACAGTATACTGAGTGAAACAAATAAATCAGAAAAAGCTAAGAACTATATATTTTACACATAGGTGTGATATAAAACTGAGACTCACAGACATAGATTGAAGTGAAGTGGTCACCAGGGGGAGGGGGTTAGAGAGGAGGGGGTTGGGGGAAGGGGAGTAAAGAGGGACAAATATGTGGTGATGGAAAATGATTTGACTTTGGGTGATGGGCACATAACACAATCAACAGTTTAAATGCTTTAGAAATATTTACCTGAAACCTATATATATATATATACATATATATATACTTTTATTGATCAATGTCACCCCATTAAATTTTATTTTCTCAATAAAAAATAAAAGAAACTAACAAATTTTAGTTGATAGTTTTTGAATGATACCCCCAAGAATTTTAGAAGTACAGAACCATAAATTTGTACAAAGAAAAGTTAAAATGTGTAAGAATTTTATCTCTAAAACAAGTAATTTATAGCAATAAGTAACATTTACTGAGGACCTACTCTGTCCTGAACAGAAAGCTAAGCATCTAACCTGCATTATGTTTCACAAGAAGAATGTAGGAGGCAGGTGTTATTACTGTGCACATCTTAAAGATGACACAACCTAGGGTCAGATAATTTTAATAATATGTTCTGGATCACGTGGCTGGTTAGTGGTAGCACCAGGATTTGAACTGAGTCTCTTTGACATTAGAGTGGTGTTAGTAACCACTCCTATGGATTGAACCATATAAAATTGCCTTTTAGGAGGTAAAAAATGATAAAAGATTGTTAGTTTTATGGTTCAACCTAATAAACCTACCAAAATAATTGGGCTGCTGTGTATCTGGCATTGTCCTCAGTTTTTTTTGTTTTTTTTTTTTTCTTTTTTCCGAAGCTGGAAACGGGGAGAGACAGTCAGACAGACTCCCGCATGCGCCCGACCAGGATCCACCTGGCACGCCCACCAGGGGTGACGCTCTGCCCACCAGGGGGCGATGCTCTTTCCCTCCGGGGCGTCGCTCTGCCGGGACCAGAGCCACTCTAGCGCCTGGGGCAGAGGCCAAGGAGCCATCCCCAGCGCCCGGGCCATCTTTTGCTCCAATGGAGCCTTGGCTGTGGGAGGGGAAGAGAGAGACAGAGAGGAAGGAGAGGGGGAGGGGTAGAGAAGCAAATGGGCGCTTCTCCTATGTGCCCTGGCCGGGAATCGAACCCGGGTCCCCCGCACGCCAGGCCGACGCTCTACCGCTGAGCCAACCGGCCAGGGCTGTCCTCAGTTTTAATTGCCATAATCTGTTGTAACATTTTGAAATATTTAGTCTTAATTATCATGATTTTTAGAATCATAATGATACTTTTTTTGGATAGTATACTTAATTTACTTACTTTAAGTGAGTATATTTTGGTAGTGACGTTACCTGTTCCTGACTGTATGGACAAATTATATTTTGTGGGGGAATTGCTAGGAATACCGGCATAAATATAAAAAAGCGACAACATTGCAAATCTAGTTTTCTCACAACATGAATAAAACATAAAAATGAACTAAATAGAAATAGTGTAAGCCTGTTTATTTAGTATTCATTTTTATTACCTGTTATCTACATCTATATTTATTATATATGCATATATAATTTGATAAGCCAGACCATACAATAAACATGTTTCTTTTAAGAACCTATTTTTTTTTTCTGATTGTAAAAGCAATCATAGAAAACTTGAAAGTCAATATATAAACTATAATAGATAACCCGATATATACGTATATATGTTCAAATATACATACTATAGTTGTATAGATTTTCGCTAGTCAAGAAATGTGGAATAGTTTTTATTCACTAGGCTTCTGTCTCATGTTTTCTGACTTAACCGATTCTCTTTCATTTACAAAGCTTATTTGGGATAAAGGGAAGGTATTCCTTCTGATCCTCACATCCTTCTCCAACCTGTGAGCACCCACAGGTACCAGTCAGTGATATGAATAAAAGCAAATTACCCACTCTCTCACTTTACTAATAAAGCATTAGTTATCAAAGTATATGTGTGTGCGTGTATATATGTATTTGAGAGAGTCGGGGCAGGGGCATCAGGCATCTATGTGACCTGACCTGGGAATTAAACTGGCAATGTTTGGTTCCACCCCTCCCCCCCCCCCCCCCCAGCTATCTGGCCAGGGTGTTATTGATTGATTGATTTTTAGAGAAAGAGAGGGGAAGGGAGAGAGAGGGGAGGGGGAAGGGAAGCAGTCATTTGTTATTTCACGACTGAGTGGTCCAGTCGTGCATTCATTGGTTGCTTCCCTTGTGTGCCCGACCGGGGGGCTCGAACCTGCAACCTTATTGTTTCAGGGCCATGCTCTTAACTGACTGAGCTAACTGGCCAGGGTCTGAAATTATATCTTATACTTCAGTTAAAAACTCCCACTTAAAAAATTAAGAACTTAGAAATTGAATGTCTTTTTTTTTTCCTCCTCCAATTAAAAAGTTGTTAAAAGGACCAAAGTGATACCCGTGGAGGAGTTCGGTTGTTTACAGGGCTTGTGGAGGACATTTGGCCATTTCCTTGTGGCCTCCATTTAATCAGAGTGTGTGCACATTCAGAACTTGAATAGTGTCTAGCTCATTTTACTATATAGTCTTGGGGTGTGTGTGTGTGTGTGTGTGTGTGTGTGTGTGTGTGTGTGTGTGTGTGTGTGTGACTTTTAGCGCAGGTACAGGACTTCTTTAAAAAAGGCATGGACAATTAATTACATGACTGAGAAAAATAATTTCCCCCAAGGTAATTGCACAAATTACTGTAGCCCTAAAAGGTTAATGAT
Organism: Saccopteryx leptura; assembly: GCF_036850995.1. Lineage (NCBI taxonomy): Eukaryota > Metazoa > Chordata > Mammalia > Chiroptera > Emballonuridae > Saccopteryx > Saccopteryx leptura. Next base: position 193,846,288 of record NC_089508.1, on the reverse strand, counting down.
TGTCAAACATTTTTGATGCATGGAGCCTATTAAAAGCTAGTATCATTTGAATAATTTAAGTAACTAGACTAGTCGTTCGTGGACAAATGGTCTTATCCAAAGGACAGCAGTACACACTGCCCCTTCTGTTCTGTTGTAGGGAAACATTTTAAATTCTTCTGCTAGAGGACTTAAAATAAGTCCGTCTTATGAGCCATGATAGTTCCTATACTTAAAATATAAGATGTTAAAATAATGTTTATTTCAATGCTAACTATTAGCCACACTGTATTTTACAGAACTACTGTGTTGTTAAAGTTTATAAATAAAATTTTTTGTATTTTATGTAGACTTAGCTTAGTCTTTAAAAAGTTACAATATCTGAACTTTTACAATAGATATCTGAACTTAAACTTTTATAGCTATTCATAGAAGAAAACTTTGATATTCCTAATATTTTTATTTTAAAATGCCAAAGTTGCCTGACCTGTGGTGGCGCAGTGGATAAAGCGTCAACCTGGAAACACTGAGGTTGCCGGTTCAAAACCCTGGGCTTGCCTGGTCAAGGCACATATGGGAGTTGATGCTTCCTGCTCCTCCCCAACTTCTCTCTCTCTCTCTCTCTCTCTCTTTCTCTCCTCTCTATAATGAATAAATAAAAATCTTTAAAAAATTTTAAAAAAAATGCCAAAGTTTAATTTATTATGTATTTCTTAAAACTTTGTGTTAATCTTTTTTATGTATACTTTTTAGTGTTTTATAGCCAGTAGCAGGTTCTAAATTAATTAGAATGTAGTTAATTAGAATATACTTTTATTTTCAATAGTCAGGTATCCTGAAGGACAGTCTGAAGACTGCTAATTCTTTTAAGAGATGCTTTTCCTAAAAGGATACTATCATTCAATAAATTTGTTAAAGACTGTATACCAGTAGTAGTCAACCTTTTTATACCTAAGCTCACTTTTGTATCTCTGTTAGTAGTAAAATTTTCTAACCGCCCACCGATTCCACAGTCATGGTGATTTATAAAGTAGGGAAGTGACTTTACTTTATAAAATTTATAAAGCAGAGTTACAGCAAGTTAAAGCATATAATAATAATTACTTACCAAGTACTTCATGTCGGATTTTCGCTAAGTTTGGCAGAATAAATCTTTATAAAACAACTTACTATAGTTAAAATCTATCTTTTTATTTATATGATACTTTGGCTGCTCCGCTACCGCCCTCCATGAAAGCTGGAACGCCCACTAGTGGGCGGTAGGGACCAGGTTGACTATCACTGCTGTATACTATAGTTGCTTCTTAGAATAGTCACATTTAGACTTTCTCAGATCCTTCAAAATAGCAAGCAAATCAATCAATCAGTCAATCCAAGCATTGTCTACTTCCGTGTTTCCTAAACTTCCCCTCCCCCCCACAAACATCCTGAGGGCTCCCTGTGACCTTGTGTTCCAACAATCATTTCATGATACCGGGCTATAAGCTTCAGCTCTCCTTCCCGCTTCTTGTACGTCAACATTCCAATGTAGCAGATATGTTTCTCTGTCACACGTATACCTACATGCACAAGTGCACATAAACACACCTATGTAAACAAATGTCCCCATTTATAAGGATATGTACATAGGTGTATAGATGTATACATACATACATGCATGCACACATGTATACACACATGTTTTATTTGCTCACTATGTGGCCTGCAGTGTACAGCAGATAGCAGAATCAGAAAATCTCTGGTGAATGAAGAGATGAGAACAACTTATCTTGCCAGTGTTCCCGCCTGCCTTCTTCCTGATGTCGAAAGCCATATCCCCAGACTTAACGAGGTATGACGTTCCTTAGTACGAAGAGAGCTGTGACCTTTCTAGGGATATTTGAAATAATTGAAGACAAACTACACTATTTTATGTACTATTTCAGTATTGTGTCAACACAACAACAAAACCCTGGATTTTTTAAGTCAGGACACCCAGGTTCAGGTCTGAGTTCTACCATTTTTCCGGTTGGGTTATCTTAGGCAAGTTACGGATTTTTCTAAGGCTTTAGTTTTTCTCCTCTGTGAGTGAAGATAATACTTGGTAGGATTATCGGAACTTGATGTAATACAGGAAATGTACTAAAACTTATTTAATTAATTAGAAGTAAAGCTGTGAACGGTTGTTCAACTGGATGTGTGGTTAAATCTCTATTAAACAACATGATAGGCCTGACCAGGCGGTGGCGCAGTGGATAGAGCGTTGGACTGGGATGCGGAAGGACCCAGGTTCGAGACCCTGAGGTCGCCAGTTTGAGCGCGGGCTCATCTGGCTTGAGCAAAAAAAAAAAAGCTCACCAGCTTGGACCCAAGGTCGCTGGCTCGAGTAAGGGGTTACTCAGTCTGCTATAACCCCACGGTCAAGGCACATATGAGAAAGCAATAAATGAACAACTAAGGTGTTGCAACGAAAAACTGATGATTGATGCTTCTCATCTCTCTCCGTTCCTGTCTGTCTGTCCCTGTCTATCCCTCTCACTGACTCTCTCTCTGTCCCTGTAAAAAAACAAAAAGCAAACAAACAAACAAAAACACGATAAACCTAAAATTTCCATTCCATATGTATGTTGGAGAAGAAAATTTCGATTCTTAAATTTCTATTCTTAAATTTTTGATGAAGACGCTTTTATTTTCTTTAAAACTATAAACATGAAAAATATATTTTTCTTGTTAATGAAGAAAAAGTTCATGAATGGACTTTTTTTTAAATTTTTTATTCTTGTTTAAAAACTTCCAACCTTCCCCTGAAAACTAAAAACTCCTGAAGACTGAAAACTCCTTACGAGTTCTCTTCATGTTTCAGCCCCTGGCCTTTTGCTGGTTTCCTGCCTGGAACGCTGTCCCACCTGTGGTGACTTGTCCCTTCCTCGATCACCTAAAAACCGTCCCTGTGTCTCTCTATCCCTGTCTTTTTCTTCCTAGTTCTTACCACTAGTCAGACATCTTATTACATGTATTGTTTGGGAGGTGGAGTGAAGACCCCACTGTGGCTAGTAGTTAGGAAGGTTATTTCAATATTTTGTCATTTTGAATTTTAACAAAATTTCTTTGGAGCAGATTTGTTTGCTTGCATAGTTTTTCATACCCATGATTTCAGCACCTTAGAGCCAATGGAGTAAATCTGTAGTAAAAAGTGACATTAGTCAGTAATATTAACCAAATAAATAACGGGGAAGTATTTCTCTTGACGGATTGAGCAGGTAACACTGGAAAAAAATGGAACTGCTGTTTTAAAATGATAACTTTATTTAGTAGAAATAAGACCCCTCTTATGCATTAGCACCCATTCGAATTATAACATAACGTTGTGTAATATAAGGTTAATGATATTTGAAGATGTGGAACATTTGGGTTTAACTCATCTTTATTAGAAATCTGTGTATTTTTTGGTAATAACGTTTAATACCATGCATATTAGGTATAATTCTGTCTCAGGAATTTCTTAGCACTTTAGGTTAAAAAATGATTTTAAGAGGCTAGAGTTCACGGCAAGGTTTTGTCAGAACATAGTTTAGCTTTAGTTTGTCCGGAATTAAAAGAGCCACCCAGAAGGAACTTCTCGGTTTTCTGAAGTCCTTCCTCTGTGATGTTCAGATTGTTTCCCAGATTCTCTCTTGAGATACTTTTCTCTTCCTCCAGAAGCGGACTCTTTCGAATGTCTTATAAACATGTGACTTCAGGAAATACTGCTCTCCTAGTGAACCTTCAGCTCAGACCCCCGAGTTCAGTTCCTCTAGGCCGGGGCGCAGCTGGACGAAGCGTCTAAGCCAGTATCTGTCAACTGTGCGTTCTCTTACTATTATATTTTAGACACTTGATGAGACGTCTCTTCCGTGGTGGGATGAAGAGTGTTTCTCTTTAGTTCATGTTCACCCGCACTCCGTGACTGTGACCTTACTTGGAAATAGGGTCTGCAGATGTGATCAAGATGAGATGAGGTCATACAGGATCAGGTGGGCCCTGATCCAGTGACTGGTGTTCTGATGGCATGCGGGGAATTGGGCCCCGGGGGGACACTCAGGCAGAGAATGCCTCAGGAAGACAGAAGCAGAGAGAGAAGTTACTTGTGCACAAGCCCAGGAATGCCAGGGATTGTCAACCGCTGGAGGGGTTGGACAGGGATGTATCAGATCTCCCTTCTGAGTTCCCAAGGGCAAGCCAACACCACTGCCATTTTGATCTTGGACTTCTGATCTCCAGAACTATGAGAGAAAACCCTTCTGTTGTTTGAAGACACCCAACGTACGGTATTTTGTTACGGGAGCTCTGAGAAATGAATACGTCTTCCAACAAGTGAAAACGAAGTAACAACGAGTAAAAACAAAGTAACGGGCTCTGAACAAATTCACGTTTAAAAACCCAACCGAAAATGTCACTCTTCCACAGGGGCAACGGCAACAATGACTGTTTTTCAAAGGCGGAGTTCTGGAAGTTGAAGTTAGTTACCGTGGCTCCTTGGGTTATTCTTAAAACCTTTTGGACCTTAGACTTTAGAATGCTCGTAAAAAGACTTTGAACACAAAATGAAACTTAATATCAAACTGGAAAGGGACAAGAAAGCTAGAGGAAGGCTGCATTGAGTGTGATGCCGTATCTTTTGCAATTTGTTTCTTTACTGGTAATTTTTGCCCTGGGCTGTATATGATAGACTCTACCGAAGTCAACTCTTAAAAAATTTCTTTTCCATCATTCTTTTCCCTGACCCTATCAAGCCTGCGGGACCTCTGCTGCCTTGTGCAGTACGTGGACATGTACTTGGAATGTAATCAGTGGCTTAGAGCAAGGCCGGACATAAAAGGAGGCCTCGATCTGTGCAGGAGCGTTGTCCCTGGGAAGTTTGCTTTTAGAAGTGAAATTATGTTTCTTGCTTTTAGTTTTTCTATGATAGAATGAAGTACTTCTTCTTATGAAGAGATACTTGTACTCAGAATGTATTTACAGAACTCTCTTAATGTAGATACATGTGTCCTATTATCGAACAATAGAAGTATAGTTTTAAAATGTATCATATTTACAGTAGCAATATACATCTACTACTTAAGGTTAAATAAAAAATAAAAGCATGCATATAGCCTTTACAGAGATATAAAGACATGCATTTAAGTACCATACTCACAGTGAAAGATGCCGCATGTCCCCACATTAATCCATAAATTTAGTTCTAATCAATAACAGAACACTTAAAATATTTTTTATCACATTTTCAAACTTCCAAAAAGTAAAGGGGATAGTGTAAATGAGCCCATGTCCCCACAGTTACCAACGTTTTTGGCAATCTTGGTATAATTCCAGGGACTTGAGGGGGGGTGGTGGTGAGTGCATTGTTTTATTTTCCTGCCGAATTTTAAAGCAGGACCAGAGGTCATCATGCTGTATTTACCTCTTATTACTCCAGTTTCCATCTCTAGCTGATACACACTGATTTTTTTTTTTTTTTAAATATAACTACTGCCGGACCAGGCGGTGGCGCAGTGGATAGAGCATCGGACTGGGATGCAGAAGACCCGGGTTCGAGACCCCGAGGTTGCCAGCTTGAGTGTGGGCTCATCTGGTTTGAGGAAAAGCCCACCAGCTTGAACCCAAGGTCGCTGGCTCCAGCAAGGGGTTACTCGGTCTGCTGAAGGCCCGTGGTCAAGGCACATATGAGAAAGCAATCAATGAACAACTGAGGTATTGCAACGTGCAATGAAAAAAAAACTAATGATTGATGCTTCTCATTTCTCCGTTCCTGTCTGTCTGTCCCTGTCTATCCCTCTCTCTGACTCACTCTCTGTCTCTGTAAAAAATAAATAAATAAAAATTAAAAAAAAAAAAAAAACTACTGTTCTGTTTTTATCCTACCTTATAAATGAATCATTTCTTAATATCATCTAATTATCCATCCATATTCTGATTTCCCAGGTTATCTCCAAAGATGACTTTAAAAAAATTCTATCTTATTGGGGGTGATACTGGTTCACATGATTACACAGGTGTTCAGGGCGCAGTTCCACAACACGTCTCTGTACACCGTGTTGTGTGTTCACCCCCCCATCCAGGCTTTGTCCACCACCATCCCTCACCCCCGTCTCCTTCTTCACCCCTCACCTCTGGCAATCCCCACACTCAGGACAAAACGAAGTGGCTCTTTACCGTGGGTTTCCTTGAACCAGGATGTTAGAAAGACAAGGTCCCTATGTTGTATTTTATTACTATGTCCTTTAAGCTTCTTTTATTCTACAAGGACCTGTCCTCTCCTCATTTTATTTCCTTCAGTTGATTTGTTGAGAGAGAGAGCACACACCGGTGGGGTGAGCCTGGTCCCTCTCTTATCAACCTCCCCCCCCCACCCCCAAGGCTTTAGTGTTCGCTGATGATTATTGCCTAGAGCCGTGATTTCCTCAGGGTTTGAAAGACGGGGCATCTCTTAATTACATCCTTTCTTACGCTTTTATTAGCGAGAACTCTTTATGGAGCTTAACTCTCATAAGCTATATAGTTACTTTGAAATAGTTTATACTAGAAGGGCAGGATAAATGCTTGCTTTTTTTTTTTTTCTTTATCAGTTTTCAGAGTAATGAGCTGATGCCTGCTTACTTATCTACCACTGCGTAACAAATTACCCCCCAAATACGCAAATCGAAGGGGCTTAAAACAACCACCATTTCATCGTACAGCATGTGTCAGGAACCTTGGAGGGCTTGACTGTCAGTTCCATTCATTGTGGAAGAAGGTGTTTAGCTGGCAGACAGGCCAGTCTGGAGGGCTCACGGTGGCTTTCCTCACCTGTCTGGCACCGTGGAATAGTTCGGAGATGAGGCTCACCAGAGACAGACTGATGGTCAGAGAGCGTGCACACGTACCCTCAGGCATGGGGCGCGGGGGTCAGTGGGACTCTTTCTTTTTTTTTTTTTTTTCTTTTTTTGTATTTTTCTGAAGCTGGAAACAGGGAGAGACAGTCAGACAGACTCCCGAATGCGCCCGACCGGGATCCACCCGGCACGCCCACCAGGGGGCGACGCTCTGCCCCTCCGGGGCGTCGCTCTGCTGCGACCAGAGCCACTCTAGCGCCTGAGGCAGAGGCCAAGGAGCCATCCCCAGCGCCCGGGCCATCCCTGCTCCAATGGAGCCTCGCTGCGGGAGGGGAAGAGAGAGAGAGGAAGGAGAAGGGGAGGGGTGGAGAAGCAGATGGGCGCTTCTCCTGTGTGCCCTGGCCGGGAATCGAACCCGGGACCCCTTGCACGCCAGGCCGACGCTCTACCACTGAGCCAACCGGCCAGGGCCAGTGGGACTCTTTCTTTGGCAGCTCAGAGTTCCCTGAGAGGATGTTCTGAGGGCCCTAGGTCTCAGCTGCAAAGCCGCCTCTGTGCTAGCCTGGAAATCTCAGAAGATCCCCTCTGCAGCAGGCGTTCTGTGGGTCAGCAAGTCACCCCAGTTTGTATTGTAGGGAAGGGGTAGGAAAGAATTTGCGGCCACTTTTAACCTACCGTGATACCCTAGCAGATTTTATGGTGACCGATGATTTTTAAAAATGTGATCTCATTATGGCTTGATGAATTTTTATATATTTGAGGTGTTTAATGCATTGTCAATCATTAGTTTTCTTGTTTTTCTTTTTTTTTTTTTTGCATTTTTCTGAAGCTGGAAACGGGGAGAGACAGTCAGACAGACTCCCGCATGCGCCCGACTGGGATCCACCCGGCACGCCCACCAGGGGCGATGCTCTGCCCACCAGGGGGCGATGCTCTGCCCCTCCAGGGCGTCGCTCTGTTGCGACCAGAGCCACTCTAGCGCCTGAGGCAGAGGCCAAGGAGCCATCCCCAGCGCCCGGGCCATCCTTGCTCTAATGGAGCCTTGGCTGCGGGAGGGGAAGAGAGAGACAGAGAGGAAGGGGGGGGGAGGGGGTGGAGAAGCAGATGGGCGCTTCTCCTGTGTTCCCTGGCCGGGAATCAAACCTGGGACCCCTTGCACGCCAGGCCGACGCTCTACCACTGAGCCAACCGGCCAGGGTCAATCGTTAGTTTTTATTGCTACTCCAATCGTCACATCTTTGGCCAATTGGGGCCACTTTAAGTTGGATCTTACAACCTTTTGACATGACTTCATTAGTTTTATAAAAAAAAAAAAATCTTCTATACAGGGCAGGGCAAAAGTAGGTTTACCTGTGTTCATATGGAAAATAACACAATAAATGGAACAAGAATAAACTCTGTTTCACGTACCCGCAACTGTAAACCTACTTTTGTCCCACCCTGTGTGTGTATCTTAAAATTTGCCAACTTAATGATTTTTTTTTTAATTTTTTATTTTATTTATTCATTTTAGAAAGGAGAGAGAGAGGGAGGGAGAGAGACAGAGAGAGAGAAGGGGGGGGGGGAGGAGCAGGAAGCATCAACTCCCACATGTGCCTTGACCAGGCAAGCCCAGGGTTTTGAACCGACAACCTCAGCATTTCCAGGTTGACGCTTTATCCACTGCGCCACCACAGGTCAGGCGCCAACTTAATGATTTTTAAGGGTGCAGTTCAGTGGCATTCATTATGTTCACGGTGTTGTGCTACCGTAACCATTATCTATAGTATTTCCGAAACGTCTTCATTAATCCAAACAGAAAATCTGTCGCCGTTTCGCAATGGCTCCGCATTTCTCACTTCCCCAACCTGTCAACTTCCAGCCTACTTTCTGCCATTAGGAATTTGCCTAGTATCGATAATTCATGCAAGTGGGAATCATACAGTATTTCTCCATTTGTGATTATTTTACTTTAAGTGATGTTTCCCAGGGACTTGGTACCGTGGAGTTGAAACACCAGTGCCATTATTTCTTCAAATATTCTTTCTGCCTCTTTTTATCTCCTCTTCTTCTAGGACAGTGGTTCTCAACCTTTCTAATGCCGTGACCCTGCAATACAGTTCCTCAGGTGGCGGTGACCCCAAACCAAAAAATAATTTTAGTGGCTACTTCATAACTGTAATTTTGCTACAGTTATGATTCGGAATGTCAATACCTGATATGCATTATGTATTTTCCGATGGCTTTAGGCAACCCCACCGGGGTCGCGACCCACAGGTTGAGAACCGCTGTTCTAGGACTGTCATTACATTTATCTTTGTATACTGGGTCAAATCCCAGAGGTCTTATTTTTATTCACTCGTTTCTCCTTCTGTTTTTTTTTTTTTTTTCTTTTTTCTCCTTCTGTATTTTTTTGGAACTGGATACTTTCAGTTGAGGTTATCTTCAGACTCGTTCGTTCCTTCTTCTGCCAGGTGCAGATCTGCTGTTGAACCCCTTCTTCTCTTGTTATATTTTTCAACTCAAAAGTTTCTATAATGTTTGCTTTTTATAATGTGTGTGTCCGTATTGAAATCCATGATTTTGTGAGACACTGTTCTCATAATTTAATCCTCAAGATGTGACTGATTTCCTTTTGTTCTTTGCACGTATTTATGATAGCTTTTTTTTTTTTTTTAATCATCTTTTCTAACAAGTCCAAAGTCTGGGCTTTCTCTGGGACAGTTCCTGTTGACAGGTCTTTCCTGGGTATGGGCCACACTTTCCTGCTTCTTTGTGTATCGTGTAATTTTTTTTTTTTGGTCTAAAACTGGAAATTTTAAACGATTTAAGGCATAATCTTTGGAACTCACCCTGTCAGGGTATCTTCTTGTGTAGTTGCTGTTTGTTTACATAGTGACTTTTTTGGGCTAATCCTGTCAAGTTCGTTTTCTTTGTGGTGTGTGGCCTCTGAAGTCTCCCTGTTTGATTAGTGGTAAGCTAGTGACTGGGCGAAGATGTTCTTTTTTTTTTTTTCTCCTGAAGCTGGAAACGGGGAGAGACAGTCAGACAGACTCCCGCATGCGCCCGACCGGGATCCACCCGGCACACCCACCAGGGGCGACGCTCTGCCCACCAGGGGGCGATGCTCTGCCCCTCCGGGCGTCGCTCTGCCGCAACCAGAGCCACTCTGGCGCCTGGGGCAGAGGCCAAGGAGCCATCCCCAGCGCCCGGGCCATCTTTGCTCCAATGGAGCCTTGGCTGCGGGAGGTGAAGAGAGAGACAGAGAGGAAGGAGGGGGGGTGGAGAAGCAAATGGGCGCTTCTCCTATGTGCCCTGGCCGGGAATCGAACCCGGGTCCCCCGCACGCCAGGCCGACGCTCTACCGCTGAGCCAACCGGCCAGGGCCACGAAGATGTTCTTAAGCTCTTGTTGTGAGTAAGTCTTCTAGGCGTCAGGTACTCTATGAGTCTGCCTCCACCTTCTGGTTGTGTGGGGCCTCAGGGTCATTCAGACTGTGCAGGTGGGGCCCTCTTGGGTCTTTCCTGAGAAGGGACATCTCTGTGTGCAGAGTTCTGGATACCCTCAAAGTTCTCTGATTAAAAAAAACAGTCTTCTATGGACATTGCATTCCATAGACCTTCCGTTTAAATTTTCGCTGGACTCTTGTTTGCCAGCTGAGTACGGCCGGCTTAGGAACCGTCACAGTAATCAACTGCAGCTAATTGTTTTTGACAGGCACCCTGGGGAGAAGGCTTTTCCTGCGCGTGACCTCTGAGTGACATCAGATGATGATAATGCTCTGTGAATGGGGCTTTTCCAGGGAGCTGAGACAGGTCCAATAATGACAGTGCTCTGCAGAGGGAGCTTTTTTTCTAGGAGATTCAAACCTGGGGGCTTCAGAGCTGCAGGTTTTGAGTCACTGTGCAAAAACCTTTGGGAGGCTGCTGGTTTGGGGGGTTGCTGGTTTTTAAGGCGACGGCAACTTCCTGTGCTATTTACTGGGCAGAGGAGAGGGGGATACAATAGACAACATTACCATTCCATAAACCCAGCTGTTCTAACCAAGGCTCAGCAGTTTTCCCAGGAGATTGCTCTTTATTTAGATGATTGTAAACCTTTGGTTAATATGCAGAATTTTGAAAAAGTAGATTTTTACAATTGTGATAGAATTTCCATTATTTTTTTATGGGTGAGAGCATTTAATACAGGTCCTCACACGACTCTTCTGGAAGCTCTGCCTGCCCAATCCTGCCCCCACCCCTCCCTCCGGCCTCGTCTCCACCGTGTGGATGAATTTTAATAGCAAGTGAAAGCACTCTGTCCCTGAAGATTACATATAGCATTTTACCCATTTTATAAACTTAGAAACAACTAAAGCAACATAAATATACATATATACATAAAATATATACTATTTGCATTACAAAAAAATAAATGAGCATAACACGATAAAAAAGGAAGGTATAGGATGATCTCAGGCGGCTGTCACTTCTGGGTGGGGCAGACCTGGGGGTCGGACGGAGTCCATAGGAATTTTTATGTTATAATTAAGGTCCAGATTTATTTTGGAGCCGTGGGTTCATGGTTTTTTTTTTTTTTGTTACACGATTAGAAACATAACACAAGCAAGAATATTTTATGGTTACGGTTGTTTTCACATTAATATGCAAGACGGGGACTCTATTATGCAACGGAGTTTTAGAAAGGAGATTCAGCTCTTAAAGTTAATTTTTTATTGGCAGAGAAATTACTTAGGGAGCATATCTCTACCCACGTTCCCCCCGGGGCTGCCTCAGCTGGGCTGACTCCAGAAGAGGGAGAGTCAAAGGAAACAATGCAAGAAGCCGTGGTGGGTGCTTGGCGGCCCTTGGAGGCGAGTCGTGGTCTCACACTGTCCCGGCCTCGGTCCCCGCCCCCGCCACCGCCCGCGTCTCGGAGCCCTTAGTCCTGCCGCGGGCTCTGAGGGGGGTTAGTCTGCAAGAGCTGTCAGCCTGATCTGTACACAGAGGCTGCTCAGAGCATCCATCCTCAGAGCGTGATGTTTGCCACTTGCACAGGTGTTCGAGAGATTGATAATGAAGTGGAGATTTTTTGGGGGGTGGGTGGGGGGAGGGAGATACCTAAACCACCATCCAGCAGAGTGGAGCTATCGTATCATGGAGGCAGGATCAGAATGGAAAGACCACTAAGAACATGGAAGTGTGAACAGTTGAAGTTTTTATATTTTTAAAGAATGGAATAGAAACCAGTGTGTTTAAGTTTCAACATCACTGAATCTGTTAGTTAATATAAACTGTATTCTAAGCTTGACAGTGGATTCTACTTTAACTCTCTGGAGTTCGTATTCACGCTCTTACATATTTCTGTGGCTGTCTTGACTGCTTTTGTCAATTAGCGGGGATAAACACCTGCTGGGTACATAGATACCTTGTACTAGCTATTGAGGAGGATACACAGAAGCAGAAAATTGGGCCCTGCTCTCATGGAACTCAATCCGACTGCGTTCAAGTTACTTGACTCCTGTGGAGACATCACAGCTCTGATTGATGCCATTACTCTGGACATGCTGCTTAGGTAGACTGGGCTGTTCTATTACTTCTCTGAACTTTACCTTCTCTTCCCTGAACTATGAGAAGAGGACCATTTTTAATGATTTTGTATCTACCAATATTAGAGTATAAAAATTACCCCTTAGCTTCTCAAATATTTGCAATGTAAAATAACATTAAAATATTGGCTGAAATGAGAGCAAATGGTATTTGTACAGATGCCTAGCCGTTCGGTTTTATCATGACTTAACTGTCTGTGTGTGGAGACCAGTGCGTGGCTTTTGCTAGGAGTTTGTATTCACGCTCCCATATATTTCTGTGGCTGTCTTGACTGCTTTTGTCAATTAGCGGGGATAAACACCTGCTGGGTACATAGATACCTTGTACTAGCTATTGTGGAAGATACACAAGAAGCAGAAAATTGGGCCCTGCTCTCATGGAACTCAATCTGACTTGCGACGTATGGCTTTTATGCGACTCATAAATGACAGAGTGGTATCATTTACAGGAAGTAATATGCAGAAAAAAAAAACACCCTAACAAACCTTAAAGCAGAGAAAGCTTCATGTGACTTCGTGTGTTGCACTCAGCAGGATGTGTGAGATCTCACAGAGATGCTTAGGAAAGGCTTTGATGAGGACCAAGAATGGAATAATCAGACATAAAGGACGGTGAAATATGGCAATTCAGAGAATAATGGGCGAAGGGCTTCAACAGTTTTCATTGTGTCTTTCCCCAAGAAATTCACTTGGAAGCACAATATTCATTTCTGAAGAGGCAAAGACTAAAGCTTTAGAACAGAAATTTCTCCTAGATACTGTTACAGGGTTTGAGTATTTCTATTATAATTTTATTACTTCCCATCTGTGGTAGATGTTTTATTGAAATTATTTGGATGTTATCATCAAGCTGTGACAATGATGCTTTAAAGGTCATACGTGAAACACAATTAAATTTTCCCAGTGAAGTAAGAATATGCATTGTGAAAGGCAAATAATTTGAAGTAGTTCTTTTTTTCTTTTCATTTGGGCCATTTTATGGTGACATTTTGAGCTGCTTAAATAAATCACAATGTTGTTTTTCTTCTTGATTGCAGTTTTTCCTTCACTATGTGTGTGGCTTAAAAATAGAACCCAATGTGTTTTAAGTATCAACATTATTGAGTCGATTAGTTAATATAAACTTTATTCTCAACTCAACAATAGGTTCTGTTATAGCTCTGTGGAAACTTATTAAACTTACTTTGCTATTATGTAAATGGGATGGCTTCTGATGATAAGAGATTTAATTATGTACACTTTGGTTTATTATAAATTAGACACATCAACATTTCGATACCTCTGTCTATCATTGGTTTACTCAATAAGAGATTGATTGCTAAGATTCCTTTCATCTAAAATTTTGTGATTTTATTGTATTTCACTATGTTCCTCATCAGAGTAATGAATGATTGTTTCGTTTGAATATTTGGAAATTAATACTGGAAGATTTTTTTGCTATTTTTGCCCAGCTTAGGTTATTTTAATATTGTGACCCCTTCGCCAGCATTTTCTGTTTGGCTTTGGTGCTGACTCGGACATGCCACTGAAAAACGTGGTTCTTCTTGCTTAAGGGTTAGGGAGCAGTGTGATGACCCAGGCAAACAAAAATTCCTTTGTACTTATGAAGAAAATAACAGACACCTAGCTATTTGACTAAAGAGTGAAAAGAACACAAGGTAATAAGAAAGGGAGACTCGGCATCCTAGCAGTTTTTGATGTAAAATAGCTCAGTGGTTATTATCTTTTAAAATAGTCTGTTACCATTGCCGGTGTTCACACTGACTGCTCACTTATGTGCTGTCTCTGAGGGTGGGAGCGCTACACATCTGTGTGGGTGCTGGAGTAGCTACCACGGGTCTGCGTGGGCGCTGGAGTAGCTACCACGGGTCTGCGTGGGCGCTGGAGTAGCCACCATGGGTCTGTGTGGGCGCTGGAGTAGCCACCAGGGGTCTGTGTGTGGGCGCTGGAGTAGCCACCACGCATCTGCGTGGGCGCTGGAGTAGCTATCACGGGCCTGCGTGGGTGCTGCAGTAGCCACCAGGGGTCTGTGTGTGGGCGCTGGAGTAGCCACCACGCATCTGCGTGGGCGCTGGAGTAGCTACCACGGGCCTGCGTGGGCGCTGCAGTAGCCACCAGGGGTCTGTGTGTGGGCGCTGGAGTAGCCACCACGCATCTGCGTGGGCGCTGGAGTAGCTACCATGGGCCTGCGTGGGTGCTGGAGTAGCCACCACCCGTCTGCGTGGGCGCCGGAGTAGCCACCACCCGTCTGCGTGGGCGCCGGAGTAGCCGCCACGGGTCTCCGTGGGCGCCGGAGTAGCCGCCACGGGTCTGCGTGGGCGCCGGAGTAGCCGCCACGGGTCTGTGCGTGGGCGTTGGAGTAGCCGCCACGGGTCTGCGTGGGCGCCGGAGTAGCCGCCACGGGTCTGTGCGTGGGCGTTGGAGTAGCCGCCACGGGTCTGCGTGGGCGCCGGAGTAGCCGCCACGGGTCTGTGCGTGGGCGCCGGAGTAGCCGCCACGGGTCTGCGTGGGCGCCGGAGTAGCCGCCACGGGTCTGCGTGGGTGCTGGAGTAGCCACCACCCGTCTGCGTGGGCGCCGGAGTAGCCACCACCCGTCTGCGTGGGCGCTGGAGTAGCCACCACGGGTCTGCGTGGGCGCCGGAGTAGCTACCACGTGTCTGCCTACTTGGGTAGTTCCTACACACTGGGTATTGAAGTAGTTATACTTGTCTGGGCACTGGAGTAGTTACTACACGTCGGTGTAAGTACTGGAATAGTATATTCCAAGTTGCAATAAAGCAATTTGATGTTTATATGTACTGTATCTCCCCATGTATAAGACGCACCTTAATTTTGGGGCCCGAAATTTGAAGAAAAAAAAAATAATGTGTTACATAAAGTTATTGAACTCAAGTTTTATTCATCATAAAATTCATATAACTCTTCAAGTGGGAAACGCAAGTAAAAAGAAATCTCCATCTACTGTATGAGACACACCCAGTGTTTAGACTCTAAATTTTTTGAAAAAGGGTGTGTCTTATACATGGGGAAATACGGTAGGTATGTATAGTATCTCTTTTCCTAGCTTTCTGTCTCAGGTAATAGAGAATGGATGGCTTTATTATTTTTGAAGTCTATTGATTTTACTTTGTTTTACCTAAACAATGTATTAGTCTGTCCTTAGGTGTGACATTATCTTAGGAGTATAAGAATACTCAGTGGAAAGGAGTTTGAAATATTTAAAATTATTAAATATTTCTGACCAGTTTTTTTTTTTTTTTTTTTTTTTTGTTTGTTTGTTTTTTTCCTTTTTCTGAAGCTGGAAACAGGGAGTGACAGTCAGACAGACTCCCGCATGCGCCTGACCGGGATTCACCCGGCACGCCCACCAGGGGCGGCGCTCTGCCCACCAGGGGGCGATGCTCTGCCCACCCTGGGTGTCGCCATGTTGCGACCAGAGCCACTCTAGCGCCTGGGGAGAGGCCACAGAGCCATCCCCAGCGCCCGGGCCATCTCTGCTCCAACGGAGCCTTGGCTGCGGGAGGGGAAGAGAGAGACAGAGAGGAAGGCGCGGCGGAGGGGTGGAGAAGCAAATGTGCGCTTCTCCTGTGTGCCCTGGCCGGGAATCGAACCCGGGTCCTCCGCACGCTAGGCCGACGCTCTACCGCTGAGCTAACCGGCCAGGGCACTCTGAACCAGTTTTGAAAGCTTCTCGGGGCCCAAAACCAGTTGATTCTCGTCAAGTGTTTTTGCATGGCTGAGGTCAGTTTACTTCAGAGCTGAAACCATTTGCAGCCTTGGCAAACGGTCCAGTTCTATCTAGCGGTGCAGCACGCAGCCCTTCTAAATGCCTCTGTAATTGATGTTTTAATAAAAGTGTTTTGATTGGACGAGAATGTAAAAGCTCTTTTGGATTGTTTTCAAAGGCACAAAGTTTAAAATAATGTAACGTGTTAATTTTGTGTTCTGTGTATAATAGGATTCAGGTTTCACTTGTTTGTATTAAGTAAATGAAAATATTCAAATAAGCTTGTTATTAAGAGGGGAATTGCCTATAGGTAGAAAGTTTCCGAACAAAAAATGTAGTTGGATTTAAAAAGTTGAACTAGTTTCCAGAGGTCCTAATCGTGACCCACCTACAAGCAGCTTCTGTGACACTGGCAAGCCTCAGATTTCTCCTTGTTAAGGAGAATCTAGTTCAGGGAGTCCCCAAACTACGGCCCCCTGAGGCCATTTATCCGCCCCCGCCGCACTTCCAGAAGGAGCACTTCTTTCATTGGTGGTCAGTGAGAGGAGCATAGTTCCCATTGAAATACTGGTCAGTTTGTTGATTTAAATTTACTTGTTCTTTATTTTAAATATTGTATTTGTTCCCGTTTTGTTTTTTTACTTTAAAATAAGATATGTGCAGTGTGCATAGGGATTTGTTCATAGTTGTTTTTTTTTATAGTCCGGCCCTCCAACGGTCTGAGGGACAGTGAACTGGCACCCTGTGTAAAAAGTTTGGGGACCCCTGCTCTAGTTGATGACTTTTCATCCGCTTGTCTGTTGATGGCACACAGTATAGAGGTGGACCCGGGTTTCCCTTATATGTGGACTCTAAAGGAAAAACAGACAGAATAGAAATACGCTAATAGATACAGAGAACGGGCTAATGGTTACTGGAGAGGAGGGGTTTTAGGGATTAGTAAGTACAAAGTGGTAGTTACAGAATAGTCATGGGACTTAAAGCACAGCACAGGGAATACAGTCCAAATGTTGAAATAACGATGTACAGTATAGATCAGCGGTTCTCAACCTGTGGGTCGCGACCCCGGTGGGGTCGCCTAAAGCCATCGGAAAATACATAATGCATATCAGGTATTTACATTCCGAATCATAACTGTAGCAAAATTACAGTTATGAAGTAGCCACATGAGGAACTGTATTGCGGGGTCACAGCATTAGAAAGGTTGAGAAGCACCGGTATAGATGATTATCTAACTGCTGTGCCGTACACCCAAAACTAACACAAAATAACATTCAGTGTGAACTGGAATTAAAAAATAATACTTAAAAAAAATAAGAGGCTTTATTCCAAGACTGGTCCAGTCCAGTGTCTTCATTTGTAAGACTTTCCTCAGCCCCGCAATAATAGTCTTTGCAGAGTAATTGGGAGTGAGACTTGTACATGCCACGTCCAGAAAACCCAGAGCCCTCTCTCCCTGGACAGAGCAGATCAGATTGTACCCTGCGAGTACCCTTCAGTCATAAACAAGGACTGGCCGGACTGCCCACCGGTGTTGGTGACGCTTATCCTGAACGTGGGCTGAGCAGCCCCCTTGTCCGGGTTTAAGCTCTCTCCAGTCTCTGCTGCGTTGTGGAGTCTCCTACTGGGCCCTTCCACCGCTTTTGAGTGGACCCCCGGCTGGGGTAATATGTAGACAGAGAAGGATTTTGAGAGGAGAGTGACATCATCCGTTCGTTAGGCCTATAGAAAAAGCTTACTGTTAGCAATACAGACCGGGCTGACAGAGCAGGGTCAGATGGCTGGGTATCTGGGCCCGTAAGGAGGTGAATATTATTACTCTTGACTTTATTTCATTACTTTCTTCCTCAGTATGGTTTTGTGTGTTTAATTTTCTAACCACACTCCAGAATAAGTTAGTCAAGTGGTTAATCCAAAGTCATTTTTTTCTTTCTTTGCTCTCATTGAATAACTGTTGCATTGAAATATGAACTCAGTCAATTACCTCCTCACTGAGCTTCCCTTGGATGTGTGTCTTAACACTGGACACTAGGCTGAGAAAATTCTCTTCCTTCTATCTATTTTTTTCTCATTTCTTTCCTCCCCTCCCCCCCTTCCTCCCTTCCTTTTTTTTCCTTCCTTTTCCCCACCCTCCTACCTAGTAACCTATCCACCAGGTAGCCCAGATAATATGCATAACTCAGATCTGTACGTATGTAGCCAGTCTGTCCCCTCTCTGTGTGTGGATGGTGTCTGAGGGAAAACTGGCCGGGTCATTTGTCCCTTGCCTACTGCACTGCCTTGGCGTGTCACATTCCAGGTCAGATACTCTATAGAGTCAGACAGGTCTTGTTCTGATCTTGCCTCTCTCTTGTCTTCAGCTTTAGGCCAGTTACTGATCTGAGTTTCAGCTTCTCGCTTTACAGATTATTTTTGCAGATTAAATGAAACATCATACTAAAAGCATTTAGCTTTATCATCAAGACTAGGTAGGGTACTAACGGAGGATCAGCCAATCCTAGTTTTTGGATGTGTTTCAGAAAAAAGGGACTTTGAAGGGGAAAATGGTAATCTTTGCTTATCCATCAATATATATATATATATATATATATATATATATATATATATATATTTTTTTTTTTTTTTTTTTTTTTGAACGATTGAGAAGCCACATACAATGTCCACCAATAAACACACATGCATAAGGAAATTTATGTGTGTGTATGTATACATACCACATGGATATGCACACAAAAATGAATCCAGAAAGTGAAATGAAATAACGGAGGAGTTTCTGTATTGCAAGATGAGCGTGGATATTTATTACGTTACATTTGTAACGTTAGCAGTCCCCTTTTATACTAAGACAGAACAGCAGAAAGTATCTATTTTTATATCTATTTGGACAAGACTGAGCCAACTGCAGAGTGGGTGAAGCACAGAGAATTGGTTGCCAATGGAGCAAGAGTCCCAGAGGGAAGGACAGAGATTATCCTTTCAACCCAGACCGCTCTGTCTCTCCAGGAAGGGTAGAAAAAACAAATGAACAAATAAAACACACACACACACACACACACACACACACACACAATGAGCAGGCAGGGAATACCGGCCCCGAGCTCAGACGGTTGGGGTGAAAAGAAGTCCTTACGAGGTGATGTCTGTTTCCCCTTCAGTTCACAACCTGCTCAGAATTCTCTGGGCATCCTGGAGCTTTGTATTAAAATTTCATAGGTCGCAGCAGGGATGTTCAAACAACATAATTTCTGCTGATAGCCGTTGCCGAACACTTCCTTCAGTGACTGGTCGGAAACAAAGCTTCCGTGAGCCCTCTTTGCACGGTGCCAGGTTTCACAGATTTTTGCATCCTGCTAAGTTGTATTTTTCGTGACCAGCGAGTGCCATAGTTGACTGGTCTCAGCAACCCTGCAGCAATATCTGCGATGAAAAGATCTGAATGAAAGAACAAATACACGGAGGGGGGGAAAAAATAAACACAGTGGCAGTATGTCTGCATTCAAAATGGTTTATCGTCCTGGGTGACACTGGGCAGTCAGCTGCCATTGAATAAATCAGATTTGAGTGTAGGAAACCAGCTTCATGTGAGTGACATATAGATTCTAATATTTACCTGTATTATACGATCCCAAGCCAGGTAGTGTAACTTGGAAATGAAGAGCCTTGATTTGGCAAAGGTTTCTCGGGTTCGTATCACAGGTGAGGCGTTGGGTAGGCAAGGGCCAGTCAGAATTGGTTTGTTCCGCAATCTTATGGCAGAGACAGACTTTGAAGCGAATCTTTTGAACTGCCTCTTACTGCGTGACCACCGTGTGCCAGGCGCAGTACCAGACCGGAGAGAGGGGGCAGCCGTGGTGCTGTTCTCAGCAGACCCAGGGTGTTAGGAGAAGGGTCGTGGATCGGCCCCGGGGCTGGGAAGCACCAGTAGACCCTGCAAGAGAATCAGCTAAAAGCCGGTAGACTGAGAGAACCTGGTGCGTGAATGTGGAGGCCATTGCTTCCCTTTGGCTTAGAGATGAATCCACTTGATGACTGAAATGTTGATTTCCCTCTATTTTATCAAAGTACTTAACAACCCCTAGTCTTTAATTATAAGCATTGGCTTTATGGATTTTTTTTTGTTTTCAAAAAAAAATATGCTCTGGTGATTATTTCTACAGGAAATTACAGACAGATTCCACACAGCGTGCCATTTGACAAATCGCTAAAAAATAATATTTAAATAATATAGTTGAGTGTCTCATGTCTCTTGTTATTCAGGGAAGTTTTAGCCAATTAACTCTTTGCTTTCTTGTATGTCGATCATTCTTTCTAAGCACCTGTGTATGTAAACTTGTTGATTTGACCTGTCCTCGAATTAACTGTTTACATTTTATATATTGGGCAGTACCATGGATTACTATACTCACGAGTTGTAAGTTTTATTTTCAGATGTATTTTAAATTCTTTTAAAGCTTTATTTGCTTTTGCGCACTCAACTGTGTTCACGAAACATTTAATAATAATGCATTATATCATGGCAGTGTCATTTATTTACCAACGGCTTTGCAGAATTTACTTAGCGGATTCCAGTTTTGAAACGATTAAGCAGCCATGATGGTCCTGTTCCCATTGCGTTTTAAGACCTGGCTGGCTAATTAGTTTAAGTGGTTCTGTATCCCTGTTGCCATTTCGGAGGCAGACAGAGCTGGCCTGTCGGGCTGCTACAATGAAAATATGGTATAAGGATGGCATTACTGTGGTTAGCTGCTTGACATATGAGTTAGCTTTCTTTTCATGTCATTGGAAACAAAACCAGATCATGTAAACTGACACTGTTGCTTCTGATTAACACGGGTGTTTTTTACTCGATTTGGGTTGGTGTTTTTCCACTCCCTCTCCTTGCTGAGATTTCACCCGCCTTTGCCTTATCACGGCCTCTCTTAAGCTTTCGCTACATTCTTGTTTTGGGTGCTTTCGAGGTCATTTGGGTAAATGTATCAGGATACTTAGTTTCCTCTGATGGCAGATGACACCCTGGTTACATAGTTGCAGCCAGGTGGTGCCTCTTCTGCCTCCTCTGCCTTTCAGATGTCCATTAGGGGAGGGCTTTGAGGTGTTGTTGCTTCCTGTTTTCATCAGACGATATAAAATATCGGAATCTTTCCAGAAAGCACACATTTAGTATCGTTTGTTTGGCTCCAGAATCCAGCCCTCTGGCGGGACAGGGTCAGGGCGGCGGAGATGGAGCTGAGAGGGGGTTCAGGTAGAAAGAACCCAGACTAGAGCTGAGCTGCAGCCGTGGTGACCGCTGACTCGGTGAAGGTGAACGGAGTTGAGGTTTGTGTAGGTGGGGTGGGGCTGGAAGGGGTCGAGATGGGAAGTTTGGTGTTTGACACGCTTCCATTTATGTCGGTGAGACATCATGTAGGAATCCTGCATCAGAGTGAAATGAATGAAGATGCCTATATTTGAAAGGACATGTATTCCAGAGCTGTAGCCTAGAGGTGTTCTTAAGAGCAGCCACTGTTCGTTGAATGCCTGTAAGCTACCGTGATAAGGGCTCTATGAATGTGATGTCTGTGCCTTCCGTGTTCCTCTTCTGCGCAGATAACAGTAGGATTCTTGCGAAGATGAAGTGAGTTCATACAGTCACCGGCACACAACCACTGATATGTAAATGTGGGTTACCAGCATCACCATTCAATACAACATCTCCTTGGAAAGAGGTATTATGCATATTTTATAGAAGAGGAAGCTGTCCCTCTTTGTCCCTCTGCTGAAAGGCGGCATCTCTAGGAAGTGGAAGAGTCAGAAGGTGAACTCAGGCCCAACCCTGTTCCTAAGTATGCAGGTCTCTCTGTCCCTTTTGTTGTGAAAATGAGATCCTCAACGGAGGCGGCATGGTGTAGAGAGAGACCACGGACCAAGTGCCTGAGCTACAGAACCCTGTTGAGTTATCAAAGGGACCATGGCCTTTCGAAACACTGTAAGGAGATCTATCCGATAACAGTTGTTGTTAGAAGAGAGACATGAGGTTGGGCGTCTGAGAGCTGCTGGGGTGAAACAGGAGGGGAAGGGAGAAGGTCCGCGTGGGAGAAAGCCCCTGCTGGTCCGTGTGGTCACATGCTGCGTGGAGGGAGGGGGGGGAGGGGAAGACCCGAGAAAAGGTGGTCTGAGTCACTCTTGGTTCACAAGTTAAATCTATTTCCCCTTAGAGCTAAAAACAGTTGACAGTACAATGATGAGAAACAGAAACATATGACCCAATGCTATATAGAGCAGTGGTCCCCAACCCCCGGGCCGCAGACTGGTACCGGTCCGTGGGACATTTGGTACCGGTCCGCAGAGAAAGAATAAATAGCTTACATTATTTGCGTTTTATTTATATTTAAGTCTGAACGATATTTTATTTTTAAAAAATGACCAGATTCCCTCTGTTACATCCATCTAAGACTCACTCTTGACGCTTGTCTCGGTCATGTGATACATTTATCTGTCCCACCCTAAAGGCCGGTCCGTGAAAATCTTTTCTGACATTAAACCGGTCCGTGGCCCCCCCCCCCAAAAAAAAGGTTGGGGACCACTGGTATAGAGGAACCGGGAGCTAAAATCTAGAACTTAGGTTTATTTTTTGATCCCCTCCTCCCTTTCCATCTCAGATGTTTTATCAATAGAATATTCAATTAGCAAGCAGTGTCTGACACCTGTCAGCTTAATTAGAGATCAAGTTGCAAACCTCAGCTATCCTGCGTCTGGGACGCGCTTCTCCGCACGGCGGAAGTGCAGCTGCTACCCCTGGCATGAAAGGAACAATCTGCAGCGTGAACCTGGGGAGCTCCCTGTTAATGCAGTGATTTCCTTTATTCGCAGAGGTTTTTCTCATTTATTTCTGTGTTCTTTGTGTCTGCTCTCTCTACAATGAAAAGAAAAATTGTGAGCTGACTTGACTAGCTCAAGAGCAGCAAGCAGACTGTATAACCCGGTGGTTAACTTGTGGAACGTCTGTGAGGGCCCAGCAGGGGCTGGAACTTTCTTCTTCACCAGATGTGACCCCATTACCTAGGGTAGCAGGTCCTTAATAAACGTTCTTTAAATAAGTATTGAATGAACACTCCGCGGAGCCTTCATATTGATCGAATTCACAATTTCTCTGACACAAGGTAATGATATGCCTCATTATTGTTTCCAGTTTAACTCAAAAATAGACAACAGACTCCGTACATTGCCATTAAGTATAATTTCTTTTATGTTTATGTTACTAAAACCAGGCTTTTCTGATACACAGTTTCAGATTGTGTGCAGGAGCAGGTAGGTGGCGGGTGGGAGGGGTCTGGGGCCAAGGTCAGGACCCTGGACAGCGCTGTGACCCTGCCAGCCCAAGCTGCCTGTTTTTCCTTATTTCTGGGTTTTTCCCCCCATGCATTATATATATACGATGGCAGTAAGAATTACATTTCATCTTTCTGAAGGGCACCTGAGAAGAACTGGGATAGTCTAGGGGTGAAGCTTCCAATGAATCGGCACTGCTGAGATGCTCGGTATCCGTAACACTGACACAGCAAATATAAGTTGAGAACCTACTATGCGCAGTATTTTGGTGAACTCAAAAAGATGCATAAGGCACAGTTCATATCCCGGAGAAGCTTACAGGTTAGAACTTTTTTGTTTCAGATATACTAAATATACCATAAAACTCACCACGGAAGGGTGTATGCAGTTCAGTGATTTTTTTTGCATATCCACAAGGTTATGCATATATATATCTCCACTGCCTAATTCAGAACGCTTTCATCACTTGAGAAAGCAATCCCATGCTGATTGAAAATTACTCCTGGTTCCCCCCTCCTCCCACCCTCTGGCGACCACTCATCTACTATTTGGTCTTTATGAATTTGTCTATTCTGGAAATTTCTTACAAATGGAATCACAGTCTGTGACATTTGTGACTGGCTTTTTTCCCCTTGGCATGAAGTTTTCAAAGTTCGTCAATGTAGCAGTGAGTATCAGTATGCTTTTCCTTTTATTGCCGAATACTATTCCATTGTACGGATATACCACAGTTATTCACCAGTTGATGGGTGTTTGGGTTGTTTCTACTTTTTGCTGTCATAAATATTATAATACTGCTGTGAACATTCATGTACAGGTTCTTGGGTGAACATGTGTTTGTTTGTTTTTCTCTTGGTTGCACAGGGTAGGACAAACATAGGTTTACAGTTGTGAGTACACGCGTTCATTCTGATGTTATTATTTGTTAATTATTGTATTACTTTCCATACGGACAACTGTAAACTTACTTTTGCCCCACCCTGTATAATAGAAGTGGCTTTGTGAAGACATTTGTTTCAGAGAAGGTTGTGGGAGGTGCCCGGGGCAGACCCCCTGGGCAGTGAGCTCTCTGCTTCGTCCTGGTTTGTTCTGTATATAAGGAAAGTCGTAACAATAACAAATACATGCAACATAGTAAGAAGTTCCAAGCTCTTTACATATACATATTAACTTAATCTTCACAGTGAACCTGTGAGAAGCTTCCCTGGTTTCTTTTCCACCAATCAGAAAATGGAAGCTCAGTGAGCATAGGTAACTCGCCGGTGGGCGTGGGCGTGGGCGTGGGGGAGGGCGTGGGGGAGGGCGTGGGCGTGGGGGAGGGTGTGAGAGCGGGGGAGGGCTGGGGGTGGGCGTGGGCGTGGGCGTGGGGGAGGGCGTGGGGGTAGGTATGGAACTGGAGTTGCAACCCAGGCCTTCTTTGTGCTCTTACTGTGATGCCCGGCATCTCTCTTGGCCCGTGATCATAATATCAGTGCCTGGGGTTGTTTTCTCAATCCTGAGGCTGGGGGACCTGTCCCCTCTTCCCCTCTAGTGTGTCTAGAGAAACATCAGTGCCGAGGCTTCTGTCTCCCACCAAGGCAGGAAAGCCGCCGATCGGGCCCGCACCAGACTCTCGGGACACACACCCTGTCGGCTCTGTGGGGTTCTTTTGTTCAGAGGGAGGCTCATTGTGGATTTGGTCAAGGTTTGAACGCTGCTCCAGGACCCTAAGTCCCTTCCCAGAGCTGAATATACGGGAAGATGTGTTTCCAGGAACGCCAGTTGATTTTCACAGCACTTTCGGCACAGAATCTGTTTCTAAGTTGATCAGTAGTACCTGTGTATCGTGCAACGCTGAAGTTCCCAGCGTTCACGAAAGGCACCGCGCTATTAGAAGAGAATTAGCAGCTTTCTCTAAAGAACAAAACTTAAACTCAGCGTGGCCTGGTCTTAATCCCTGACCGGAAGTTCCACAATCAAAAGGGCAAAATGTGGAAAAGCAAAGATAAATGAGAAAAATGGAAAATGTACAAAGCCGATAGAGACGTACCCGTGACTCAGGAGAAATGCACCCAGACCCTCTGGTTGCGAATGGGCCACCACAATGCTGGGTCTGTGACGAATTCCTCCGGCACTCAAACCCCCGTCCGTGGTGAACTGGGGAGCCTTCCCCAGTTACAGCATTGTGGAGCATGCCCTAGAGTGAAAACAAAATAAAACGCTATTTAATATTCAATTTGCTATCCTTTAAATGTGAGAGTATTAGTATCTAATAATAATATAACAGAATTAACAGTATTCTCATATTAGCATTAAAATTTTCCCTTTATTTATTTATTTATTTTTTGGCTTGATGAATTTGAAAGTATTGTTAATCCTGACTTTTTTTTTTTTTTTTTGTATTTTTCTGAAGCTGGAAACGGGGAGAGACAGTCAGACAGACTCCCGCATGTGCCCGACCGGGATCCACCCGGCTTGCCCACCAGGGGGCGACGCTCTGCCCACCAGGGGACGATGCTCTGCCCCTCCGGGGCGTCGCTCTGTCTCGACCAGAGCCACTCTAGCGCCTGGGGCAGAGGCCAAGGAGCCATCCCCAGCGCCCGGGCCATCTTTGCTCCAACGGAGCCTTGGCTGCGGGAGGGGAAGAGAGAGACAGAGAGGAAGGAGAGGGGTAGGGGTGGAGAAGCAGATGGGCGCTTCTCCTGTGTGCCCTGGCCGGGAATCAAACCTGGGACTTCTGCACGCCAGGCCGACGCTCTACCACTGAGTCAACCGGCCAGGGCTAACCTTGACTATTTTTAAAGGTTAGATGAAATAGCATTTATATTTCACAATTTGATGGATTGCCAGGAGCGGGGAAGACTTTACAGCTCGGGGGGGTTTCAACCCCCTTCTGATCTTCTTGCATTTTTTCCCTTATTAATTTTTCCTTCCGAGCGGTATTCATTTGACTGTATGTGGAAGAGATGCTTAAGTAGTCAGGTGTTAATGAACTTTTGAGCTTTTTAGATGTCTCTGTGTTGTGTCATTCACTTTAACATAAAGAGAATCCCCGTGGAAGAATTTACTACGTCTCAAGAAAAATTCTTTTTTTTTAAGTACAATTATTGCACTGTTGCTTAAGTGGTAGTCCAAAAGAGAAAGAGTTAAATAAAATCCTTTATCTGCGATTTTTTTTAAACAACAAATTTCCTTCCTTGCGTTTTCACCTTTAATTCTTCCATATTATTGATATTAGTTTAGATGTGTGAAGTAATTAATTTTCAGTATTTAGGTATCATGTGTAAACTGATTATATTACGAAATGAAATCAATAGAGGATGGACATTTTCTACATTGCCCGAATGTTCAAAACTAGTGAGGTAACTGTCCGTTAGTTCTTGGATTGGTCATTCTTGTGGGCTTGACAACGGATGTTTTACTAGGAGACGTAACTCCCCTCCCCTGATTTGAAGATCACATTTACAGCACTGTGGGTTTATGAGAGCCTGCCCTCTGCCTCAAATAATAGAGATGTCCCAGGACTGTCTTTTCCTTCCTGACTTCTGAGTACTTGAGACTCTTGGGAGATGGATAGCATTCTTGAGATAACGTATTCATCCAGCCAATTTAAGATCCCTACGGTGACCGAGCCTTCCCTGTGGGATCTAAGCACCACTTCCTCGCGTCCACTGAGCTTCCCTGTGGGATCCAAGTGCTACTTCCTCGCTTCCGCTGAGCTTCCCTGTGGGATCTAAGCACCACTTCCTCACTTCCGCTGAGCTTCCCTGTGGGATCTAAGCGCCACTTCCTCACGTCCGCTGAGCTTCCCTGTGGGATCCAAGTGCTACTTCCTCGCGTCCGCTGAGCTTCCCTGTGGGATCTAAGTGCTACTTCCTCACTTCCGCTGAGCTTCCCTGTGGGATCTAAGCGCTACTTCCTCACTTCCGCTGAGCTTCCCTGTGGGATCTAAGCGCTACTTCCTCGCTTCCTCTGAGCTTCCCTGTGGGATCCAAGCGCTACTTCCTCGTGTCTGCTGAGCTTCCCTGTGGGACTAAGTGCTACTTCCTCGCGTCCGCTGAGCTTCCCTGTGGGATCTAAGCGCTACTTCCTCGCGTCCGCTGAGCTTTCCTATGGGACTAAGCACTACTTCCTCACTTCCTCTGAGCTTCCCTGTGGGATCTAAGTGCTACTTCCTCGCGTCCGCTGAGCTTCCCTGTGGGACCTAAGCACTACTTCCTCACTTCCTCTGAGCTTCCCTGTGGGATCTAAGCGCTACTTCCTCACTTCCTCTGAGCTTCCCTGTGGGATCTAAGTGCTACTTCCTCACTTCCTCTGAGCTTCCCTGTGGGATCTAAGCGCTACTTCCTCGCGTCCGCTGAGCTTCCCTGTGGGATCCAAGCGCTACTTCCTCGCTTCCACTGAGCTTCCCTGTGGGATCCAAGCACTATTTCCTCGCGTCTGCTGAGCTTCCCTGTGGGATCTAAGCGCTACTTCCTCACTTCCTCTGAGCTTCCCTGTGGAATCTAAGTGCTACTTCCTCGCATCCTCTGAGCTTCCCTGTGGGATCTAAGCGCTACTTCCTCGCTTCCTCTGAGCTTCCCTGCAGGATCTAAGCGCTACTTCCTCGCGTCCGCTGAGCTTCCCTGTGGGACTAAGTGCCACTTACTCGCGTCCGCTGAGCTTCCCTGTGGGATCCAAGCGGTACTTCCTCGCTTCCTCTGAGTTTCCCTGTGGGAATCTAAGCGCTACTTCCTCACTTCCGCTGAGCTTCCCTGTGGGATCTAAGCGCTACTTCCTCGCGTCTGCTGAGCTTCCCTGTGGGATCTAAGTGCTACTTCCTCACTTCCGCTGAGCTTCCCCGGTTTTTTTATAGCTAGCCTGAATAAAAATTAGATAGCCTAGGTTTTCGTTTGGGTCCATCCTCAGTGCTGTGGAAATAATATTTAGGCTGATGATACCTGATAGTTAAAGTGTTAATGAAATTTGCAGTGTGCTAAATCTGTAGTCTAAGAAGAGACGGATATCAAAGGGAAATAATTTGGGTGTAGGATAGAATTTCTTGGTTATATAAAGCATAATTGCTGAGTAGCAGAATTAAATAGCAGACTGGATGGTGCTCAAAATCAAATAGTGACTTCCAAAGACATAAGGATGCAACAACAACAAGAAGCCTATAATGAAATCTGTTATTATATAGTGATAATGAGGTTTCTGAATTTCAAAATAAAGAGAAAATTCTCCAATTATCTAGCCAGAAGGAAACATGGTATCTTTACATGGAAGAAAATCAGAGCCAAGAGTTCTTCTATACCCAGCCCAACTACTGTGCAGACAAGCCATTGTTCTAACGTGAATCCTTTCAGGAAAAACATTAGGACTATATTGAAGGCAGTGGTGAAAACAAGGCTTAAAAAAAATCCACATACTGTAATAAGAAAGAACTTGTACGCAGCCAGGGGAACTCGAGTTGAATTTCAATTTATATAATTGTTAATAGGTTGTGAAGCTACCTGTTAGGAAGTGGATTTATTATATGAAAATTTTTTTCTCAGTAACAATGGAATCATTTATTTTTTAAATAAAAGTTGAAAAAAAATCCTTCCTATAGCTCTTGAGTTCACATGCATTTCTAACTAATAGATTGAAAAGTCATTCTGGGCCCTGGCCGGTTGGCTCAGTGGTAGAGCGTCAGCCCGGTGTGTGGAAGTCCCAGGTTCGATTCCCATCAGGGCACACAGGAGAAGCAACCATTAGATTCTCCACCCATTCCCCTCCTCTTTTCTCTTTCTCTCTCTCTCCCTCTCCTCCCGCAGCCATGGCTCCAGTGATTCAAGCAGTTTGGCCCCGGGGGCTGAGGAATGGCTCCATGGCCTCAGGTGTTGAAATAACTCGCTCCCTCGGAGCAATGGAGCAGTGACCCCAGAGGGCAGAGCATCACCCCTTAGTGGGCTTGCTGGGTGGATCCTGGTAGGGGGCGCATGTGGGAGTCCTGTCTCTCTGTCTCCCTGCCTCTCACTTAATAAAAATAGGAAATAAAAAACAACTAAAAATCTACTCTGGCAAAATTCAGGTCAGAAGATGAGAGGTGGGGGTTAAAGTGAGGGTACTGAGGTGTGGAAAGTGGTACAGATATGGTGTACCATCAGTTTCCAGGGAAAAATGCCAGAAACAATTGATCTGACGTTAAGAGTAATCATAAAAATAGATAGCATTTGTTAAATGTTTCAAAGTCCTGTGCTGAAGCACTTTATTCTTCTGAATTGACCCTGTCTATCATCAGAGAGATATTAGTGGGCGGGCCAATTTTATATGTACCTCCTAAAGTTTAATAAGCATTCATTAATATTAGAGATAAATTAATTTTAAAGTTTTTTTTTTTTTTAAATACTATTTCTCCTTTACTCTTAACCTGAAAAGTCTTAGGAGTGATTGAAATCAGTAGGAGTGGAAAGAGATGATTGCTACTTCCAGCACATAAAGAGAAAAGAAAACATTGGTTGGTGGGAGCTGTCATCCTTTCCTAAGAAAATGTAAGCACAAACGGGTCCAATAATTTACTTTTTTTTTTTTTTTTTATTATGGCCAATATACTTGGCTTGGTTTATATATATCAGATGGGAGAGAGGAGTCAAATTTTTATTAAGGAAATCAGGACCTCAGTTTTCTGTCTTTGGAAGAGGAAAATAGGGTAGGTGACTTTCAGGATTCTTGTCAAAAAAGATCAATGAACTCTGGCCAGATTAGCTGAGCAGGGGGAGTGCGGAGCAGGGTTAATTGAATCTTCAACAGGGAGAATTTCTTGAGATAAGCAAGTTTCTATGATTTTCTGGGATGGATTTTTGGGGGTAGTGAGAACAAAAACAGGAATAAAAAAGTCAGTCGGTAAGCCCTCGAATTGTGTTTTAATCATGGAGCCAGTTGTTTGTTTTTTTTTTTATATGTTTTCATTTTTATTTTCCATACAGATAATCCTAAACATAAAGGAAGTATATTTCTAGGTAGTACTGTAATATCGAACTCAGGAATTTAAACTTAATATAGTTTTGGTTTTGATACCTGAAGGGATTAGAAGAACTCCTTTTTGGCGAAAACCATGGACCAGAAGATCAGACAGCCACCCTATCAGGGTTTTTGGTTTTTTTTTGCTATGAAATTATAATTCAATCTTGTAGCATTTTTCTAATGTTATATTCTCTGTAAGTAATAGAGTAAAATAAGTAAAACCTTATTGCTCTCTTTTTCTCCCAGCCTGTTCTGAACAGTAAATACACAGTTCTTGGCAAATGCATATTAAGTTTAAGAATGTTATTTTATACATAGTTCATCTTGAACCAAATTACAAACAGATGCATTATTTTACCCTCAAATGTGTGCTAACCAAGGTAGCCTGCTATAGAATTTGGTATCTTTTTTAGAGTACCCATGTTCAGTTAAATTTTTCTCTGAAATCATGTCCTTAGGCATTTAACATATTTACAGTGCCTCAAGTATGAGGGGTTTGTGAACTTCATGGGATATTTCAGGAAATCTTTTTCATTCTGATGAAAGCGAGGAAACTTTAGTATTATTGCAGAAAGAAAAAAAATGGGAGGTTGGTGAGAATTTTTCTCACTATGAGTCTTAACTACATCAAATTTAATCATTTTCTCTTCTGCTGATAGTGTGGCTCATATGCAGTTTAGTTTGATTTAGTTTTCTAGGAATTGCCCTTTAAAAACAAAGTACAGCCTGACCTGTGGTGGTGCAGTGGATGAAGCGTCGACCTGGAATGCTGAGGTCGCCGGTTCAAAACCCTGGGCTTGCCTGATCAAGGCACATATGAGAGTTGATGCTTCCTGCTCCTCCCCCTGTCCTCTCTCTATCTCTCCCTCTCTCTCTAATAAAAATGAATAAATAAAATCTAAAAAAAAAAATAAATAAATAAAACAAAGTACATTTATAGCTAACACTTTCCACTCTTAGAAAAATAAAACCAAAAATATTTAAGATGGACAGCCAAGTAATTTTCATTTCTTGATGTCGCTAATAGCTGATTTAAGTCATTTCTAGCTAAATCAAGTATATACTAATTAATGTAGTTATTAGATATCCTATATGGAAAAAAGTATTTAAACCTGGGGATTTTTGTTTCTCCATTCTTGGCAGTTATAAAATTGTCAGCAGTTATAAAGTTGTAGGGACGACTAAACCAAAAAATACCTACTGTTTTCTCCCATCCAGGGAGGCAGGCATGTGTGATCCCCCTGTGACCATGAATTTACCCTTCTACAGAGAGCGAGCGAATTTATGGCCCTTATCTGTCGAAGATGTTTGTGAATGACTGGCGTAAATCAAGAATCGAATGCCTGTTTTCCCCTCTGAGCATAAATCTGTGATGGGGAGGTTGATTTCTGAGTGACTCTTTGGTAACCATTTAAATGATCCTCTTCTACCAATGTTCTATATTTTGGCATGAATGGAGTAAATGAAATATAACAATACCAGCATGAGTGATGTGTTTTTCTTCTGCTAGGTAGTTCTGGAAATCACCTGGACCCCTCAGAGAACTCAATCAATAATTCAGGTAATAGTCAGGATAGAAAACAGTTACATAGTGGGCATGCCAGTAATGAGGATGACCGAAACAACTAGATCGACCTTTTAGGCAGGCGAGAGAAAGTGAGATATGTGACGTGGTTAATTTTAAAGGTATTAATACTTATGATAAAATGTGCTATTATTTAGGGAAAATCAGTAGACAGGAAAGTTATTTCTAGGACATTTGCGGATGAAAAACTTTTCATGGGAAGTCCTAGACAAGTATAAAGACATCGTAGCCCAGGATCTGTTGAACACACTTTCCTAAAAAGGCTTTCTTTCTGGAAGGCACGTTTTTCTAAAA
Organism: Saccopteryx leptura; assembly: GCF_036850995.1. Lineage (NCBI taxonomy): Eukaryota > Metazoa > Chordata > Mammalia > Chiroptera > Emballonuridae > Saccopteryx > Saccopteryx leptura. Next base: position 193,814,033 of record NC_089508.1, on the reverse strand, counting down.
CCGAGGGGAGATACAGAGCCCGCACAGGATGGAAAGCTAGAAGTCAGGCAGTTTAAAGAATAATATTATGAGCACTAATCTCCCCTCACAAAAAGTTTGATCTATAAATGGCAACTTATTTGTGGAGGGGGGTTTACAAAATGCATGTAATTATATTGTTTTCCTTAGTTATTACTTTATCTTCCTTTGGGTCCAGGCGATGGTCAGACTTACCCAGTTAGCATTATAGAGGAGTCGGTTGGTCAGAAGATAAGCCGTTGATCAGATGGAACTTTACTGCAGTGAGAAGAGCAGTATAGCCCTGGCCGGTTGGCTCAGTGGTAGAGCGTCGGCCTGGCGTGTGGAAGTCCCGGGTTCGATTCCCGGCCAGGGCACCCAGAAGAAGCGCCCATTTGCTTCTCCACCCCTCCCCCTCTCCTTCCTCTCTGTCTCTCTCTTCCCCTCCCGCAGCCAAGGCTCCAGCGGAGCAAAGTTGGCCTGGGCGCTGGGGATGGCTCTGTGGCCTCTGCCTCAGGTGCAAGAATGGCTCTGGTTGCAACAGAGCGACGCCCCAGATGGGCAGAGCATCGCCCCCTGGTGGGTGTGCTGGGTGGATCCCGGACGGGCGCATGCAGGAGTCTGTTGGTCTGCCCCCCCCATTCCCCCCATTTCTCACTTTGGAGGAAGGAAAGGAGCGTGGTCAGAAGAGACGGCTCCAGGTGCGGACACGGGCCCAAGAGTGAGAAGGGGTGGTGGGCCACTGCAGGAGGGCCGTGAGAGTGGGTTCATGTTGTGGCTTTGAGGTTGAACAGCTTGGCCCCAATTCCAGTGGCATCACTCGTGTGACCCTAGGCAAGTTACTCCCCTTCTCTCTCTGTGTGTGTGTGTGTGTGTGTCTCTCTCTCTCTCTTTTTTAATCTCTAAAGGACAAGAATAAAAGAACCTGCCTCCTAAACTCATTAGGATGATTGACTAAGTTAAGATGTGAAGACCTCAGGATAGTACCTGGCACAAGGCACTCAACAAGTATCAGCCAGTCTGACCCTGATGGACTCTACACCATTCTCCACACCTGCCTTCAGTCAGTCACCCCCTCGGCTCAAGTTCTCCATTTAACTGTCTCTTAAAGACGGTTTCTCTACCTCCAGGGCCACAGCCTTAGGTTCCTAATCTCGTTAATTTTTCAGTTATTTCTTTCAGTAAAATCTTACTGAAGTCCACCCAACTGCCCGATAGGAACAGCTAATTGTGTAAAATGCAAAGCTTACCGGGCCACTCTCCTTAAGTCTCTTCTGTGGTTCCCTTCAGAAATCAATAATTGATATCCAGCACAAAGGCATGCAAGGTTCTTCAGAATTTAGCCCGTCCTAAATAATAACTGTGGACGCTGGGCGGTGCGGAATGATGTTAATGAGCATTGGGGAAAATTCCAGTAGTCTTAGAACCTTGACAACTTGTTAAAACATGGAAAAATTCTCTTACAGTTGTTATCAGTGTGTAGGGAAATGAAAAACAGTGGTAAAACTACATAGTATTGAGTTAATGATACTCTAATGTCAGAGGTTAGAAACCTGGGGATTGAAAGCCCGTCAGGAGTCCTGTACACGGTTCCTCCCGTCCTCGTCGGGTGGGACGTATTGCGTGGAGCACCTTTTCAGCGCCTTGGGGAAGCGTCACACTGCTCTCTAAATTTGGGTCAGCTTCCAACATTTTTTCACCCGTGCTTTCCATGTGAGGGAAGATCTCCTGGTGGTCCTTCCGGGCAGAGGTTTTCACTTCCTCTGGACATCTTCATCCTTTTTTTTTTTTTTTTTTTGCTCATTTATGTTGGTAAATGAGTTGCCTTCCCTCAGTCCCTCAATGTGCAAAACAGTCGAGTGTTTGCACATCGAGAGTCTTTCAGACACAGCGGTGTGGGCTCCCCCTGGCCGGCGTTCCGCTCTATAAGCCCCCCTGATGCTTGCTCCCGGGCTCACTGCCGGATTCATGACAGTTTGTTTCTTTGCTGCACTTCCATCCCTCGTGAGTGTTGGCTAAAACCAGGACCCTCTTGGGATGACCAGTTTTTGTAAGATGTCAAGTGGGTTTATCACTGGGAGACAGGGAGGCAACAGAGCCACACACCTTTCTCTCTGGGTGTGACCTAACAGACGCCCAGTGACCCATCCCGGACAGGCTTTGAGAGAAGTGATGTGATTGGTCGTCGGTCACGATACCCTTCCGTTAGGGATGGAGAGACTGGTGGACTGAAGAGCTAGTGAGGAAGCTTGTCTTTTATGAAATGATTTATGGTTATGGCTGTATACCATAGTAACTGACATTTGAACCCTGTTATTGGGGGTGCGTGGGGGGGGGGGGGGAGGATGGTGTGATTTAACTAAAATGCGGTAACCGCAATGTACACATCTCAGAACCGTGCAAAGCAAGGAATGCCTGTATGTTATAACAAGTGTACAAAGAGACCGAGTGTCAGGAAGATGAGAAATAATTGCCTAAGTAAGGTCACGTGGCTAAAAAGTGTCAGAAACCATTAGCGTGACTTTTTTAAACGTCTCTGCCCTTTATCGCCGTAAAGAGGCACAACCTGTCTCCGGATGCTTCCGTCAAAGGAAATATTGATGAAGTCTGAATTACTAATGGATTGTCTTAAAAAAGTCATCAGCCCGTCTAATTAAGTCTATAGGGACTCGGTCGCCGCCTGACGGGGGGGGGGGGGGGGGGGGGGGGGGGCTGACCATGTCATTTCGCCCGAGCTTCCAGGAACAAGGGGGTTATTATTGTACAAAAGCCTCTGGAAGCTGATGACACGCTTGACCTTCTTATGGGGGATGTTGTGACTTAGTTGCGAATCGAGTCCTCGGACTTGGAGCAGAGAAGAGGTCCAGGGCGGAACCAATCAAAGAGCCTCTGGAGGGCGCGGAACATCCAGGAGCCACGCGGAGGAGAACTTGCTAGATTTTGAGCAGTGGGGACCCCTAGTTGGGGCGGGCGCTCCGGGCACTCGTGCGTGCGTAGTTTTACACGCCCCCCCACCCCCCACCCCCACCTCCGCCCCCACCCCCGCTCCGTTCGATGGTGGCAGGAAGGCCCCGCGAAGGAAGGCGTGAAATCGGAGCGAGTCTGACGCTGAGATGCAGGCGTTCAGCTTCCAAAACCGAGGAGGCCCATTGGGGAGCGCGTCAGGTTGTCCGGGTTCGAGAGCAGGGACGGGGACGCGGACGCGGACGCGGACAGAAAGGACTGGTAGGAAGGCCTGCGAAGATGAAGGCTCAGGAAAAAATACAATTGGAGGAAAAAGAAATAAAAGTGGCATTATGGGCCCTGGCTGGTTGGCTCAGCGGTAGAGCGTCGGCCTGGCGTGCGGGGGACCCGGGTTCGATTCCCAGCCAGGGCACATAGGAGAAGCGCCCATCTGCTTCTCCACCCCTCCCCCTCTCCTTCCTCTCTGTCTCTCTCTCTCTTCCCCTCCCGCAGCCAAGGCTCCATTGGAGCAAAGATGGCCCGGGCGCTGGGGATGGCTCCTTGGCCTCTGCCCCAGGCTGGTCGCGGCAGAGCGACACCCTGGAGGGGCAGAGCATCACCCCCTGGTGGGCGTGCCAGGTGGATCCCGGTAGGGCGCATGGGGGAGTCTGTCTGACTGTCTCTCCCCATTTCCAGCTTCAGAAAAATACACACACACACACACACACACACACACACACACACACACAAAGTGGCATTATGTCGTGTCTCCAAAATGCCCGGCCTGGGCGTGGCTTTTGACTTATTTTGTAATTTGTATGAAAATCTGGTTAACAGGTGTTCCAGTGAGACTCAGAAAAGTGAAGGAACTTTTTCTAAGTTGAACAGAATTAGTGGTAAAGCTGAAAATTTTCTGTTTAAACTCAGGCTTTTTTTTTTTTTTTTTTTTTTTTTTTTAAGATATCACATAGCTCTCAAGTGAAAGGTACCAGACTAAAACATTATTAACAGAAAGCAGGATATTTAGGGAGCACATTTCTCATCTTTGTCTTGAGCTAAGCCTGTCACAATGAACGTCAGAATGCACTGTTCTGTAGAAATCATGTTTGAAAATGTGATTTGGAACCTGGATTATGCTGCAGAAGCCCATTTTATGTGCATATCTATATGTCTTTGTGTCTCTGTATCTCCCTCTATTTTTTTCTGTGCTTAAAGAAAATGCATGTCATGATTATATAAAATACTGCATTTCGAATCCCGAGCTCGGTGTCCCTGGAAACTCCACTCTTCACCTGGAGGGCAACCCTCCTGCCAGCCGCTCTGTTGATGAGCAGGAGTGCTGGTAAGTTGCTAAATGTTTCCATCTGTGCGGAGTGGTATCTGTCTTCCTCTCGACGTGTCTGTCACAAGAGAAGCAGCCATTTCAGGGACTCACTGCGCAGGCATTTAAAATCTGAGCAGAAAAGAAGTTACTCAGTATCCTTTACATGCTGTTTCCTCTAACCACGTCCGCTTTCTTCATTTTTATGTATTGAGACTGTGTCTTAATCAGTAATTAAAGTTCTTTTGATAGTAAGTAACAGAAACGGACTCTACCGACTAAACAGATACCCATTCCGAGGCCTTGGTAGGGGGTTTCTCATTAGAATTGCCCTGTCCGCAAGGGACCAGGGACCAGAACTGGGCCAGATACTCAGGGGTGTCTCCCTTCCTCCGGCTCCTGTCTGGCTCTCTCTGTCTCCATCTTGGACTCTCTGGTTTCGAGGTCACTTGAAGCAAGCTTTCTTTTCGCTGGTCAGCTTTGTTCTTCTCCGTCCACTGACTGGTTTGCTCTGGACCCTGAGCTCACCAGGCCTTACCTGACTGACTCCTGGCTCATGGTTTCATAGCTCCTCAGTTCCAGTGATGAGCAGATTCTTTTTTTTTTTTTTTTGTATTTTTCTGAAGTTGGAAACGGGGAGGCAGTCAGACAGACTCCCGCATGCGCCCGACCGGGATCCACCCGGCACGCCCACCAGGGGGCGATGCTCTGCCCACCTGGGGCGTCGCTCTGTTGCGACCAGAGCTATTCTAGTGCGTGAGGCAGAGGCCACAGAGCCATCCCCAGCACCCGGGCCAACTTTGCTCCAATGGAGCCTTGGCTGCGGAGGGGAAGAGAGAGACAGAGAGGAAGGAGAGGGGAAGGGGTGGAGAAGCAGATGGGCACTTCTCCTGTGTGCCCGGGCCAGGAATCGAACCTGGGACTCTTGCACGCCAGGTCGACGCTCTACCACTGAGCCAACCAGCCAGGGCCAGATGAGCAGATTCTGATGAGAGTTTCTGAGACCGGATTCCAGAATTTCAAAGACAGAATGAATTTGGTTGGCCTCCTCTGCGTCCTGTGGGTACCTCCCATCACTAGGAGGGTGTGCATCACCGGTGAGGGGTCCCGTCCCAGTGCAGTTGTCTGTGGTTTGGGGGCCTGAGTCCAGCGCTCCCTACAGGCTGCTGGAGGCCAGTCCTCTGTCCTAATTGGAGCAGAGGGAGAATGGGAACTGCTCGCTCCGGGCTGTTCCTCACTAGTTATATTTAGCTTTTTTTTTTGCTTCTGGCTTTCTATCATTTACTACTTTTAAACTAAGGAAACAATTATCGCCACCCATTCTCTGTTTTCAAATTAGAATCTCACATCCACAGTATTCCCAATAGTCAAGTATTTCTCCTTCGAAAGAACTGGGGCATGAAGAAGAAGGACCAGGAGGAACTAGATTTACTCTGAAGACGAGGGGAGATGTTTTAAAGCGGCATTATCTATTTTAACTAACCAGAATCCCGATGTCCTGCTGATTCTGTAGATGAGTTATCCGAAGACACACGGATGTCGGGTCCGGTCTGGAAGACGATGATGCATTTTAGTCACATTCTGTGCTGCCTCACGGCAATAAAAGATTGCAAAGGGGAATGCTAAAATCAGTTTTTCAGTATTGTGCTTGTAAAGGCGGTCCACGAGGTGGTGAATGGAAGCATCACACTTCATGGTGATCTTTTCACTCTAATCTATTTTCGGTTCCGTCAGGGAAGCAGCTAGCAGGCCCGGTGGACAGAGCGGAGGGGAGGAGAGGGAACTTGGAACTCTGAGATATAATCTGTTTGGCAACTGACTCTCGCTTGGTGACCTTGAAAGAAAGCACATTAACCTCTGCCCACTCCCACGTATGCAGAGTGGGATCTGCCTGATAAAAACACAGGCGCCTTCTGATTCGAGTCCACGGGAAGAGAAAGATTTTGTACAAATCAAGAGTGGAGTTTTTTTTTTTCTTTTTCTTTTTTTCTTTTTTTTAATATCAGAAGATGTTGGTTTATAAAATGATCTGCCCTAGAATTCCTGTAAGATTCAACTTCTCAAGCTCTTAAACTGTGATCAACAAACGTTAAATTTATATAATACATACCAGTTAAAAAAAAAATGCACCCATTGGAGGGCGACAAATTCTCTCTCAGAATTACGACGAGGACTCAGGAAAATACGTGAACTCCTTTAAAAACGGTGCCTTGCAGGTTTTGGGGTGAATTATTCTAGTATGAGAATGACAGGGGTGCCATTTTTGCCATGTCGTTGCTATCTTGTTGGGGGGGGCATCATTGTATTGGTCTTGATGTGGTGACACTGGGGCTGAGCTGCCATTCACAGGGGCACCATGTCATTTGGCCCCTGCTGGGAATGGCTGGAGGCAGTTTCAGTTTTTTGGTTTGCTGTTACAGAATTGTGTTGTGGCAGCCTGGGAGGTTTGATTTGTTGGGCGGCAGCCTTACGACTTACTTGTGAATTCATTCTCCAGGGGACACAAAATAGCCTAAAAGCTAACATGTAAACAAGCTGAGAAGGATTAAAGTGTAGGTAGTGGGAAGAAATCGTAGTCTGTTGTATATATTTATCCTGAATTTACATAACAGCCCGAGTTCTTTAAAAGTATATTACTGCAGGAAAGAAATGTGTTTTGCCAGGTTTCACATAGAGGGACTCTTGAAGCTCAGAGATGAAGTGGCTGGAGACATAGACGGCACTTGAATCTTAAGAACCCGTTTGTTAGCATCTCCGTGTAGACTGCACCCAGATTGTCATCGAAGGCTGGTTGTGTCGTGGAATAGACTTAATACCTACATTTGAGCTGCTTTTTTTTTTTTTTGTATTTTTCTGAAGCTGGAAACGGGGAGAGACAGTCAGACAGACTCCCGCATGCGCCCGACCAGGATCCACCTGGCACGCCCACCAGGGGCGACACTCTGCCCACCAGGGGGCGATGCTCTGCCCCTCCGGGTCGTCGCTCTGCCTCGACCAGAGCCACTCTAGCGCCTGGGGCAGAGGCCAAGGAGCCATCCCCAGCGCCTGGGCCATCTTTGCTCCAATGGAGCCTTGGCTGCAGGAGGGGAAGAGAGAGACAGAGAGGAAGGAGGGGGGGGTGGAGAAGCAAATGGGCACTTCTCCTGTGTGCCCTGGCCGGGAATCAAACCCAGGTCCCCCGCACTCCAGGCCGACGCTCTACCACTGAGCCAACCGGCCAGGGCCTGAGTTGCTTTTGAAGGCGTCGGTTTCTCCTCCAGATATGCTAACAAAATTGGTTGATAACCCCCCAAATAAAATAGCCTTTCTTCGTCTAAAAGAGACTCTCCTAACCCAGTCTGAAGATGGATATCACCGAGCTGCCTTTTCCAGAATTTCACGATTCATCGCATGTTATCACTAAGACTGGTCAATATTTATTTACAGCAAACAGTGACTAGAATCTTGAGTCCTTTTACCTTGGTGTGGAGATGTCTATCCCAGCTAAGCTGGTTTTTCCATTCATTTTAGAGCAAGTTCTTCCCAAAGTTTTAGGTTGATTGCAAAACATACCCCCCCAGAGATGCCAGGAACCGAAGTCATGCTGACCAGTTGTGACAGCACAGGTGGGGGCCAGAGAACATGCCTGCATTTGCCTAAATTATCTGGTTAACTGCTTTAGTCTTCATTTTTCAACTGACCTCACATGAATGTTAAACCAGAGATAAATTTTGTAGCCCTTTGTAATAATAGTACAGATGTTTTGTCATGGCCGTTAGTGGTTTATAGTCACCTCAGAAGGTCTGTGCAAGTTGATGTTTGGTTTTAGTCATTTCCACTGGGGAGGAGGGGGAGGTGGGATTGGATTTCCGTGACTTGTTTTCTCTGAGAAAGGTAAGGCAAGTTTTCCGATGGTTCAGTTCAATAAGCCCCCTCGCCATCTCTGTCTCTCTCTACTCTTTGTATTCCTTCTTCCCTTATTCTCTCTCTCTCCCTCTCTCTCTCTCTCTTTTTTTTTTAAGGTTTACATTAAGTAGAAAAAGATTCCAGCACAATGATTAAGCGAATTGCAACATTAAAGACCGCTTGGCCACGAAACGATTAATCTTTGTATGACAGCCTTTCGGGACCCACATCCGATATAAACACATTAGAAATCTTTTTTTGCCACTCTAGCTCAACTGACTCAGAGAAATTTTAAGAACAGTAGTGCTTAGCAGGAAAAAAAGAAAAGATAGACTATTGTGAATTTAAGAAACTCTTCTTTAACATGGCTTTTACATATCACAGGCTTGACAGCTTTACAGATGATATGCGTGCTTTAGTTGACTTCAAAACACCTGTGTTTTAAACACAATTTTATATTGAAGTTTTCTGTGAACCTCCTGATTTATTAATGTTTAACTTTTGTTAACTAGGTTACTTTGCATGTAAATACTACAGTGTTAAGGGAATGTTAAGAATCATTACCCCACCTGTCTGACTATTGAAAGCAGTGCTTCTTGTAAGCAATCAATTGGAAGAAGATTAATAAAGGAATAATAACAAAAAAGAGGCAAAAAAGCAGAGATATGGTCTATTTTGTAAGCTGTGTTTGCCGGTAGCCTGTTTTTTTGATGGATTTTTTTTTTCTTTCTCTTTGAAGACCTAGAGTTAGAAAGTAGGCGTGCAGTGCTGCTCACCTCCCCAGGTCAAGAGCCAGCGTGATGGAGAGAAGATGAGGAGACCAGGTCTTCAAAGACTCGTTTAATTAATGCAGATGAATGTGTTGATTTGATTTTTCTTTCACCAGGGACCTGTAAGAGAATTTCCACTTTGTTCCCTCTGGTTTTTGTGCATGACAGTGGGGTTTTTACTCGGGTCCTCTCTCTGTGAATTTTGTGGAGGACAAGTGTTCGAGGGGTGCCACCTTGCACTCACCTTGAGGAAGTGCCACCCACTTCCCTTGGAGAAGACGACGGGGTGCCATCATGAACAGTTGCTATTTATTGAAGATCACAGATAATTTTTCATTCTAGCCTTTTACGGCTCCATAGCTGCGATCTCCGTTTCCTAGATGGGGCAGCTCTGTCTGCGAGGTGTTGAGTGGCTCTCCCAAGGCCCAGTACGTCACCATGCTGGGATTCCAGCCCCTGGACTGGACCCACCAGGGGCGGCCCTGACGACTTCTCTGGATCGTGTCCCCATGGAGTGTGAGTCCTTGTCACCACGCACCCACACCCGCCTGCTTTCAGGGCTCTGAGCTGGAGCCGCTGCTGGGCAGTAGCCCCAGCCGGCCGGCCGGCCGCAGGACGGGTCAGAATCTTTGGGAGGACAGAATAGATCAGAGGCACAGGGAGAGCGGGGGGCGCATCCTGGTGGGGTCTCCTATGGCTCCCAGGCTGGTCCCCCAAACCCTCGGACACAGGCTCTCATTGGCCCGTGTTATAGCCGTGTGCATTTATATTGCTCTGTTTCACAGGCGACTTTTTTTGGAGGAAAGATGGTGGGATTAATTTCGAGGTCGGTTTTTGAAAGACTCTTAACTGTTCGGTGTCCACGTGGACCCCGCTCTGCTTCTTCCCTCCTTTTCTCCTCTCTCTGTATTCGCTCTCTGCGGGGACCTCCTCCTTTCTGGGGATCTAGGATGACTCCCGAACCTGTGTTTCCAGACCTCCCCTCTCTCCCCTGGTGACCACTGGTTGACCACAGACTGTGTGATGGAACCAACTCAGGGTTTTCTCTTCACGAAAAACGTTTTAAAAAAGGCAGTCCGCCCTGGCCGGTTGGCTCAGCGGTAGAGCGTCGGCCTAGCGTGCGGAGGACCCGGGTTCGATTCCCGGCCAGGGCACACGGGAGAAGCGCCCATTTGCTTCTCCACCCCTCCGCCGCGCTTTCCTCTCTGTCTCTCTCTTCCCCTCCCGCAGCCAAGGCTCCATTGGAGCAGAGATGGCCCGGGCGCTGGGGATGGCTCTGTGGCCTCTGCCTCAGGCGCTAGAGTGGCTCTGGTCGCAACATGGCGACCCCCAGGATGGGCAGATTATCGCCCCCTGGTGGGCAGAGCGTAGCCCTTGGTGGGCGTGCCGGGTGGATCCCGGTCGGGCGCATGCGGGAGTCTGTCTGACTGTCTCTCCCCGTTTCCAGCTTCAGAAAAAAAAAAAAAAAAAAAAAAAAAAAAAAAAAAAAAAAAAAAAAAAAAAAGGCAGTCCTGTTGCTCTCGACGAAATGTTAGCTTTGGAACTTAGCTCTAAATTATGTGTAAGTTTGTCAATAAGCTTTAGCGTCATGTGACTGGCGTGGTAAGTTATTCTAAGGAGTTTTAGATCATAATGCTTCCAAGTAATTGTTATTTTATTTTCCATATAATATTGATTTTAATGGTAGCACTACGAGCATCGAGGACACTCTTGACATTCACTCGTGTAAAGGGATTTGATGAGTTTCGAGGTAAGGGGACATTTGATGGATTTAATGGAAGTTTGGGTTCCGTTTGCATGTCAGTAGTGTATTATGGCTGACATCAGAAAACATTTTAGATAGGATTTCTTGATAAATTAAAGGATTCAGAGGATGGTTATGAAATCATTGATTAAAAGGTGTGTAATTTTTAGTTTTCATTGAACTTAAAACTGTACGGGTTCAATTTAAAACCTAATTCAATACATTGTAGATTTCATATTTCCCTGAATTCTTTTGGAGTATTAATTTTGTCATGCTTGTCATTCTAATCTAATGATGATTTAATGTTTGCAAACCTGAGCACATTTGTATGCAAGGAGTTCTGCTGTGTTTTTTAATCAATGAAGATTGAAATTTGGCAACTGAGATGATAAAAAAACTAAAAAATTTTAAAATAGAAAATGAAAATAATGATTATACTTTAGAAAGTACTTTTATTAATGTTCTTGGCTGGGAAACGTGATTTTTTTTCCCTTCTTTTTATTGTGTAATATTTAGAAGGTGATTGAACCTTGAAGAAATTAATTACTACTAAATTGTGAAGAGTATTTAAATTAGAACAGAATCATGGTGCTCACTTTCTTCTCTCTTTCCCTGAAACAGAATCATGGTGCTCACTTTCTTCTCTCTTTCCCTGAAACTGATGCTCTCGCATTATAAATAAAAACCACCCACCGGGCGGTGGCGCAGTGGATAGAGCGTCGGACTGGGACGCAGAGGACCCAGGTTCGAGACCCCGAGGTCGCCAGCTTGAGCACGGGCTCATCTGGTTTGAGCAAAGCTCACCAGCTTGGACCCAAGGTTGCTGGCTCAAGCAAGGGTTTACTCGGTCTGCTGAAGGCCCGCGGTCAAGGCACACATGAGAAAGCAATCAGTGAACAACTAAGGAGCCGCAACAAAGAATTGATGTTTCAAAACCAGAAAGATGCTAGACCATCTTTTAAAAGCTCGTCCACCTTCCCCAGGAACCTCTGCAGACAATACAATGTTCTCTAATGAAAGTATATCTTTGCTTCATTACCATGATAAAAATGTAGAACTCAGGATATCTACTAGGTCTGTCACACTAAGAATAAATTCCTAGGTTAGGTTTCTAAGGGGCAGCAGCCTTCCTCTGTTAACGTCTGGTTTAACATTGCTTGTTTTTTCAAAGACCTTATGACGCTGAAAGTTGATTAATACAATCCTTACCAACCAACACAGGAGATTTTCTTTTTTTGAGGTTTTATTCATTTTAGAGAGGAAAGAGAGAGAGAGAGAGAGAGAGAGAGAAGAGGGGGAGGAGCAGGAAGCATCAACTCACATATGTGCCTTGACCGGGCAAGCCTGGTGTTTCGAACCAGCGACCTCAGCGTTCCAGGTCGACACTTTATCCACTGCGCCACCACAGGTCAGGCCCAACACGGGAGATTTTATTGTCGTCCTTCACGTTTTTTGCTCAGTGCCCTACAGGGGGTGAAAGGAGAGTCCAATGCAAAAAATACGTCTGACTCCTAACCGAGTGGTTAGTTACAGGTGACTCTTACAAGAAAAGTGTTTCAACATTGCTATTTCCCAGAGCTGAGGGTTGGGTTTGGAGATGGAATAAAAGATGAATGTGATTAGTTTTCAGGCTGAAATTTGACTTTTAAAAGAGAATGAATTAGCATAATGTCACAAATATTTTATAGTATATGAAAAGCAAAAACTTTTTAATATTACGGAAATTTATGAAATCTGTAATCTCCTATTAGGTGTCAGCATTAAAACGAGAGATGATTAAGGAGAACAAGACATTATTCAGATAGCGTTGTAGAAGCTCTGGCCGAATAGGAACTTGATCTTGTGTAGTACAGGAACTTGTTAGTGAGGAAAACCACAGAGTTGACATCTCTGAAGGAGATAACGTGACGACAGTGAGAACCTCCCTACACACACACACAAGTGTGAGAGACTTGACACTTTCTTTTAAATGATCTAATTTGATCCTCTCAATCTTGGAACATAACACTGTGAGGGCAGGTGAAATTATTCTCCATGTTACAGATGAAGAAACGGACTGGGAATAATGAAGCCATCCAAGGGTTCGTGGTTAATATTTGCAATTAATCTTTCCTCTGGATCTTTTGTAACTCTCTGTCTCCCTGCAGTGCTTTTAAGGTGCTACACTGTATGGTCCTTTAATTCTTTTGATGTTATGCTTTGATACATCAAGGGTTTTTTTTGTTTTGTTTTGTTTTTTTTTTTTGTTTTTTTTTTTTTAATTCATTTTAGAGAGGAGAGAGAAAGGGATAGAGAGAGACAGAGAGAGAGAGAGAGAGAGAAGGGGAGGAGGAGCAGGAAGCATCAACTCCCATATGTGCCTTGACCAGGCAAGCCCAGGGTTTTGAACCGGCGACCTCAGCATTTCCAGGTTGACGCTTTATCCACTGTGCCACCACAGGTCAGGCCGGATGTTATGCGTTGTAGCTCTGAAAACCTGTATGGCATTACTATTTCATATTCCCAGTGACTGTGACTTATACATAAAAACACGTAATCGGGGTTACCCTTGTGTAGTTCTGTCACCTGTCTTCCAGTTAAGCGTGACACCTTAATGTAAAGACATCGAGAAGATGGGAGGTGCCAGGTGTTCCTGAGGTCTTGTCTGAGAGAGGCCTCCCGCGTGGTCCTGTCTCCTGTCCTTGCTGAGTTATTTTGTGCCACCTGTGCGCCTGTCCAGCGTGGACAGCTGCAGAGACAGCCCAGCCTCCTGCAGCCTGGGTTGGGAAGCCCTCTGGCCCGCCGATGGCCTGAGGAGGAGTTGGGTTAGTGCCGTGGTTGAGAGTCTGGCTTGGGAGCAGGCTGGGTGTAGGGTTCACTCCTGGCCTGTCACTTAGTTGGTGTGGGGATCTCTTATCTCCACTGCCAATCTTTTCTTTATTATTTATTTATTATTGTAGAGAGAGACACAGTGAGGGAAGACAGATACAGAGACGGGAAGGGAGAGAGAGGAGGAGCATCAATTCTTTGTTGTGGCACCTTAGTTGTTCATTGCTTGCTCTCTCATAAGCGCCTTGACCCGGGGGCTCCAGCCAAGCCAGTGATCCTTTGCTTAAGCCAGCGACCTTGGGCTTCAAGCTGCTGACCTTTGGGCTGAAGCCAGCAACCATGGGGTCATGCCTATGATCCTGTGCTCAAGCCAGCGATCCTGCGCTCAAGCTGGTGAGCCCGCGTTCAAGCCAGATGAGCCCGCGCTGAAGCCGGCGACCTTGGGGTTTTGAACCAGGGTCCTCTGCATCCCAGGCCGACACTCTGTCCACTGCGCCACCGCCTGGTCAGGCACCAATCCTTCCTTTGCTTCCCCACTTAAATTTTTAGTGGTTCCCTCCGTAGTGCCTCCTCTCAGCTTCACATTTCCCCATCCTGAACGCTCTGTTCCTCACTGATTTCCCCGTGGGCAGCAATCCTGTCTCCTCTTCATTTACTGTTAAAGTGTTTTTAATGTGTAGTTCATGGCAGTGGTCTGGTGAGCCTCAACTGTTGAGACCTAATAGAGTTCACCTGTTTTTATAAGGTAAAGAACCTTATTATTTTGAGAGTGAACATTCCATCTCAAATGGATGCCATTTTCTTGCTTAAAAAAAAACCTCCATAATTAACGTTTTTCAAGCCATGGTTATGCATGAAGGGAGGGCGTGCATGCTGCTAGGGGTCGTCAAACTTTTTATAAAAACCGCCCACTTTTGCAGTGCTGGTCGACCGGGTCCCTACCGCCCACTAGTGGGCGGTCCAGATTTCATGATGGGCCAATCACGGAGCTCTTTGGTTGCACTTGGTAGGGACCAGGTTGACCAGCACTGCAAAAGTGGGCGGTTTTTATAAAAAATTTGACGACCCCTGGCAGGTCGCACTTCTTCCCCACCTGGGGAGAAATGTTCAAGAGGAGTATCAGGTGGTGTGGGGGTGTGGTCAGCCTTTTCTCAGACCGACTCAATGGATATCAGTCAGTTATACGCCAAGTTACGTAAGCTAAGTCCCCAATTCCAGTACTCATACTGACTGTGTATGGGAATGTTACCACGTGTCATGTCATTTTTTTTTTTTTGCCAAGAATGTCCCAGGTTGGTGTAGTTCCTTACAGTGGGCTGAAAGTTTCTCCTTTTAAATTTGCTTCTTGGTCCTGGCCGGGTAGCTCAGTTAGTTAGAGCATTGTCCCCATATGCCAAGGTTGTGGGTTCAATCCCCAGTTAAAGGCACATAGAGGAATTAGCCAAGGGATGCTGACATGAGCAGAACAACAACAACAAAAATCCATATCTCTCTCTCAAATAAAAAAATAAAAATTTGTGGAAGTTGTTTTTGCTCTTTGATATGGACTTTAGAACCAGCTTGTCTATTTTTGCCACAAGCTCTGCTGGGATTCTACTGAATTTATGGATCAATTTGGGGAGAATTAACATCTTAACACTATTAAGTCTTTCAAATCATGAACAGAATCTGTGGGTCCCTGAAATGGAAACCATTATCTGGGTTTAACATGTCCACCACTCGGGATCCCAGAGCAGGAGAGCAGGCAGACGGGGTACTTAGAGTAGGAATTGGTCTTCTTGCTTCATTGGCCTGAGTGCTTCTCCACAGAATTCTCACGCACTGTGGGATCTCTCAGTGTTCGATGCCTGAACCCAAAATAGTAACCTCCATAGACATCCCTGTCACGCCGATGCCCAGTGACCGTAAATAGGTACACTTACCCAGTCTGCTGACACCCTGCCAGATGTCGGGCATTTTGGATGAGGGTTAGGGTGGAGGATTTAAGCTAGCGGTCCAAGAATATCCCAAAATCCTCTTCTGAGACATTGCTCCTTCTGGGGAGTGTCCTGCGGGAAGAGCAGAGGAGCAACTGAAGTGAAGACTAAGCTCTCGTGACCAGGGGCTCCACACCAGTCGTGACGGGAGGAGGTCAGGGCATCCCAGTTGTCTGGATAGCCACGTTCTTCAGCAGAATACAGGCTTTCCTGTTAGGGATTTATCTGTCTATCTATCTATCTATCTATCTATCTATCTATCTATCTATCTATCTATTTTTCTGAAGGAGCGTTGATTAGAATGGTGAGCCTGATCTTTGACTCGGGCGATGGGGATTCTCACCACCACACCACACAGTCCTGTGGAATCACTTGTATCAAGATGACAGACGGGGCGGAGAGAGTGGTGACTGGGTCATGGCAAACGAGCCGCCGGTTTTTTTCAGGGACAGGTCAGAGCGTCTTTGCCGGTCGAGAGGGGGTCTACCCCGTCCTCTGACGTGGAGAACACATCTTTTTTTTTTTTTTGGTATTTTTTTTTCTGAAGCTGGATACGGGGAGAGACAGTCAGACAGACTCCCGCATGCGCCCTACCGGGATCCACCCGGCACGCCCACCAGGGGGCGATGCTCTGCCCACCAGGGGCGATGCTCTGCCCACCAGGGGGTGATGCTCTGCCCATCTGGGGCGTCGCTCTGCTGCGACCAGAGCCACTCTAGCACCTGGGGCAGAGGCCAAGGAGCCATCCCCAGCGCCCGGGCCATCTTTGCTCCAATGGAGCCTTGGCTGCGGGAGGGGAAGAGAGAGACAGAGAGGAAGGGGGGGGTGGAGAAGCAAATGGGCGCTTCTCCTATGTGCCCTGGCCGGGAATCGAACCCGGGTCCCCCGCACGCCAGGCCGACGCTCTACTGCTGAGCCAACCGGCCAGGGGAGAACACATCTTTTGAACGAGGGTCGGTGTTGTGATGGAGGGCGTGGAATCACCTGCCTGGGTTCAAAAATTCTCACTCTTGTCTTTGGAAATCTGAGGGACTCAGTTTCTCTAAAGCCTGAATTCTTTCAGGGTATGGAAGATTGTAACGGCAGCCTGGAGAGAGGGAAAGTAAATACTTGGGGATAGTGTACTAGGTACGTTTTGTGTTTTTAGCATAATATTTTCCCCACCTTTTATCTTTAATTTTGTGTGTTCTTGTTGCCACTGACTCCCTGTGAAAATGTGAACTGTGTGTTCAATGAGTCGCTGTGGCTTGACTCCCGGTATGTTATTTGTTCCGCTCACCCTGTCTTACCTCCCACATTCCCTCTTCCGTTTTTGATCTTTTCTTTTCACGCCAGTCAGCCTTCTCTTTCACTGCAAAACTAATTTCTTCCAAGAAGCCTGCCCTCACATACCACAAATGACTTATCGAGTAGAGCAAGGATCGAAAACATGTTTACTTACAAAGCAACACAACCTATCCATATCTAACCTATCAAAATAAAAAGCCAAAGGCTTTTTCTCTACTCCAAAGTAAAGAGGAAAAAAAATTTCGGGTTATAATTCTTCACGTGTAACTTAAGAGAGTTCAAAATATTTTATGTCCTATATTGCAATGCTAAGATTATTTAATAAGCGTTGACAAAAATAAAAAATTAACCATGTGGTAGGATAGTTAATTCTCCTGCTAAAGAAAATAAATTGTTAATTGGCAGAACACTGTGTCAGTAAGAGAGCGAACAGGACTTATTTCTGACTATTTTAGACGAGGAGAGGGCAAAAATAGTCAACAGAGATAATGGGTAGCTTGAAAAACCGTTTATGTCAAATATGTTAAAATTTGAAATAGTTGAAGGCTAGAATCCAAATTCAGAGTAATTAGCCAACATAGTTGACAGATGTCAGCAATGCTAATAAAACTTGTATACCCTGAATATTTTCCAGCTTGTAATTAACTGCGCAGATGATGTGATCTGATTTTGTCACTAACTGCCTATTAATGAAGGAGATGATGGTGACTTGACGAGTTAGAAAGCCCGGAGTGTGCTAGCTGAACACTGAGTCTAAATATTTCTCTCGCAGCTGGCGTGAGTAGCAGGCGCACCAGGCTCGGTGACTGTGTGATCTGTGCTCAGTTTCTTCATCTGGGCTTCCCAGGGGGAAACCGAATTTTGTGAAATTTAGCTCCGAGTGACCTTGAAGATGGTAAACATTTTTATTTGGTGGTCAGCAGACACACTAGCTTTCCATTTTAGATTCTTGGTTACCAATGGGTTGTCCTCAGGCTAGGGATTGTCACCATGGGCAGTTCCGTGACAACAGGCAAACATCATTTCAAGTTCAGCTAAAGCTAAGCAGAACAGGATCTGCCAGTCATGAGTTGAAGACTTGAGTGCAGAGTAATACTATGAACAGATAATGGTTTAATAACAAAAGAGCATTATTTGTCATCCTATAATGTGGCATTTATTTTAACGTCAAAGAGCGATCGTGTTTGTAATGGCTGACGAACTTCTCAACATAAAGAAAAGAAGTCTTGGCCCTGGCCGGTTGGCTCAGCGGTAGAGCGTCGGCCTGGTGTGCGGGGGACCCGGGTTCGATTCCCGGCCAGGGCACACAGGAGAAGCGCCCATCTGCTTCTCCACCCCTCCCCCTCTCCTTCCTCTCTGTCTTTCTCTTCCCCTCCCGCAGCCGAGGCTCCATTGGAGCAAAGATGGCCCGGACGCTGGGGATGGCTTCTTGGCCTCTGCCCCAGGTGCTAGAGTGGCTCTGGTCGCGGCAGAGCAACGCCCCCTGGTGGGCGTGCCGGGTGGATCCCGGTCGGGCGCATGCGGGAGTCTGTCTGACTGTCTCTCCCCCATTTCCAGCTTCAGAAAAGAAAAAAATTAAAAAAAAAAGAAGAAAAAAAAAAGAAGTCTTATCAGCTGTTTCTGACTTCAGGGCATGCACCCACTCGTGATCGTGAGCCTTGCTTCTGGGTTTGACTCATCTGTCCTTCCCAAGAGCTCACTGTCTTCTCTGAGCCGAGTGCTGAGATGTGGTGGCCAACGTTCAGCATCTCTCAGCGGCTTACACTCTGGAGGGGAGGTGGACACATAGTCACACCCAACAGTTCTGACTGCGGTGGGTGTTGTAAGGGGCGGGGCCATTTTACCGTCATTGCTGCTGGAGTTGAAGAAAAGCTTCCGTGAGGATGCAGGGCTTTACACTGCGACCTGAAGTGGAGCAGGGGACACGGCAGGGAGGAGTGTGCGGGAGGAGGAGGGGAGGGCTCCTGCAGAGGCCCCGTGTAGGAGAGGACACGCCCTCACTCAGTCGTTGAGACCCTTACCTAGAGAAGGCTAGGGAGGTAGGGGCAGAGGAAGTTGTGGGTCATGTTCCAGATGGTTCTGGAAGGTTAGGTGAGATCCGGAGCATGCAGCGCCCAGAAAGCCAATTGCCGGAGATGTCTTCATGCTGTAGAGCAGGGGTCCCCAAACTACCACCGGCGGGCCACATGCGGCCCCCTGAGGCCATTTATCCGGCCCCCGCCGCACTTCTGGAAGGGGCACCTCTTTCATTGGTGGTCAGTGAGAGGAGCATAGTTCCCATTGAAATACTGGTCAGCTTGTTGATTTAAATTTACTTGTTCTTTATTTTAAATATTGTATTTGTTCCCGTTTTGTTTTTTTACTTTAAAATAAGATATGTGCAGTGTGCATAGGGATTTGTTCATAGTTTTTTTTATAGTATGGCCCTCCAATAGTCTGAGGGACAGAGAATGGCCCCCTGTGTAAAAAGTTTGGGGACCCCTGCTGTAGAGCAAAGGGGATCCCCCCATGGGGTTAAGGAAGAAAGATAACATGAGCACATTGCAGTTTTTGGTTTTTTTAAATTTTTATTTATTTTTTACAGAGACGGAGAGTGAGTCAGAGAGAGGGATAGATAGGGACAGACAGGAACGGAGAGAGATGAGAAGCATCAATTATTAGTTTTTCATTGCGCGTTGCAACACCTTAGTTGTTCATTGATTACTTTCTCATATGTGCCTTGACTGCGGGCCTTCAGCAGACCGAGTAACCCCTTGCTGGAGCCAGCGACCTTGGGTTCAAGCTGGTGAGCTTTGCTCAAAGCAGATGAGGCCGCACTCAAGCTAGCTAGCTCGGGGTCTCGAACCCCGGTCCTCTGCATTCCAGTCCGACGCTCTATCCACAGCGCCACCGCTTGGTCAGGCCACGTCGCAGTTTTGATAAAAACCCTCTACGGCTGCAATTAGAACATGGGCCGGCGTGGATGTGGGTTAAAGCAGTTGGGAAGTCATCACGGTTGTCTTGGCAGTAAGTGTGGAAACCTGGCAGGAAGCTTGAAGATTCAGGATAGCTTTGAGCGTGAAGCCTTCCCACCGTGCCAGCTCTCGCTCCCAGCCTGCCCTGGTGGTGGCCTTACCTCCAGACGCCTTCCCCCTGCACTGCCCGACGCCTGGCAGGGCCCGTTCTGTCCTCGTGGATGAGGCAGACGTGACTGAGGCCGCCCGGCCCCGCCCCAGCTCTGAGCTGCCTTCCCCGGTGGTCTCTCTCCCCTCCCGGCGTCTGTGCTGCGCTGCCCGCCCCCTGCGCCCGTCTGACGTCCCATCACCCCGCGCCCTCCGTGCGCTTTGACCTTCCTTCCTGTAAACTGGTTTCCCTGCTTCCTCCTGCCCTTTTCTCCCTTACAGAGTTTTTTTTTTTTTTTGGTATCCCGGTGTTTAGGATGATGCCTATCTATTGAATTCGTGGGTGAACTCAAGATGTCATTACAGTCGTGGGTGGTTCTGAGAAGCGGGGCGACTCTGTCCTCACTCCATCCAGGAATAAGAAAGAAACTACTCCATTTCTTTGGCCAGCAAGCTGTTGTGTTTTTTCAAAGTTCTTTTGAAAAGTTGGTCACACCCAGAACGGGACATACACACACACCTTTTTTTTTTTTTAATTTTTATTTTATTTATTCATTTTTAAAGAGGAGAGACAGAGAGGGAGAGAGAGGAGAGAGAGAGAATGGGGGAGGAGCCGGAAGCATCAACTCCCATATGTGCCTTGACCAGGCAAGCCCAGGGTTTCGAACGGGCGACCTCAGCATTTCCAGGTCGACACTTTATCCACTGCGCCACCACAGGGTCAGGTCCACAAACACACTTTTATTGTGTATGACTTGTTCTCGCGAGAGGACCCCGCAGCGGTGCCCGCTCCCCTCCCCCGGCCACGTGTGTCTCTGCTCCACAGTCAGCTCTCAGATTGCTGTTCTTTGTGAGAGGCCAGCCTCCAGCCTGGCTGGGAAGAGGAACCCTTATCCAAAGCAATGATCCCCCTTCGCGCACGCGGATGACTCCTGGTGGCGAGTGTGCAGGTTGGAACTTGTTACTGCTGGCTGGGGCTGGAAGTCCTCCGTCTGCTCTGGTATCTCCCCTCCTGCAGGATGAGGGAACAGCACTTGGGGACAGCTGGACACGGGTGGCGGTGTCTGTGGCCCACCTGGCTTTTGCTGATGGGGACGAGGCTGTGTAGTTTTTTTCGCCTGTGGTGTTTGGCTGGAGTAGAGCGGTTTGGATCTGCAGGTTTTCTGTCTTGCTAGGTCGTCGTACCCTTCAGAGTTCTTTAGGTGAGAGAAGGCAAAAAATTTTTCTCAGAGATATTTTTTTGTCTGTTCCTCTTGATTTTCCTAAATTGCCATCTTCAGCGTCGAGTCTGGGATGAAGCATAAAGAAAACCCAGGGAATGGATTGCTGGTTTTTTTTTTTTTTTTTAATTATTATTGTTTTTTTAAGAGAGAGGGACAAAAAGGGACAGAGACAGGAAGGGAGAGAAATGAGAAGCATCAACTCATAGTTGTGGCACCTTAGTTGTTCACTGATTGCTTTGTCACCTGTACCTTGACTAGGGGCCCCCCAGCCAAGCCAGTGACCCCTTGCTCAAGCCATCGACCTTTGGGCTCAAGCCGGTAACCTTGGGGTTTCTAACCTGGGTCCTCAGCCTCCCAGGCTGATGCTCTATCCGCTGTGCTACCACCTGGTCAGCTTGCTGGTCATTCTTTAGGTCCCAGAGTCCCTAGCCTTTGACTTCTTCTCTCCACATTTCAGAGTCTTTTAATGGTTGTTTGTGTATAACGTTTTTAGCGATACTTAGCAGGAAGAATAGCAAGAAGGAAGTCTACTCAAGCCTGCTTAGGAGCCAGGACACTCCTTAATGATTATATTCCTTTTAAATAAAGTTTGCCCATTGAATTAAATAAAAATATACATGTTTGTTTTTTTTTTCTAGGAGATAGTAAAATTCAGCCAGTTTAACTTATACTTGTTTTTATGTCTATTTGTGTGTATTTTGTTCTTTGGGGAATTTTGAATAGCTTTGGTATAAATCTGAAATTTTGCTACCACACAATATTAACTGCTGTCATCTGTTGTGTACCTGCGAAGTGCCTGACACATTGTACGCTATCCTCCCCGAACCCCCAGGTGTTGGGTTATATTTTCCTCAATTATGTGGATGAAGAAGATGAGGCTCATGGAAGTAAATTTAACTTAGCCGTAGTCACAAAATTAAAAAAAAAGTGTTTGAGTTAGGGAACAAACCAAGGGTTGTCCAGTGTTAAACTTTTTTCCCTTTGCTGTGTATCAGACAGTTGCAGGAAATTGAATAGAATTTTCGAGTTGACAAAATTGCTACCAGCCCTTTGCACACAACCAAATTACAATTACTCTGTCGGCGTTTTATTCGACTTATATTTAAAATAGGAATTTTAGAAGAGAGACTACGAGGAAGAGCATCCAACTTTCAGCAACTTGAGTAAGTTAAATATTTTGGATCCATTTTACTCTATCAAGTTTTTGCTTTTCATTTTATCTAGTCGCGTTCCTCACAGTGTACTGTGAAATGGCATTCTAGAAGAAGTTCATGACGATTTTAAGCAATACCTGTTTTCAAACAAGATTAAAACTGTATTTGAATTAAATCCCTAAAAGCTGATATCACATCGACAGCACTGCATAGAGTCAAGTTAATACCTGAGGATGTGGTTGTATCTACCAGTGTTAGTGGGTGTTAAACTCTCCCCCGTCAAGTAGGTTTGCTTATGAGATTGTTGCTTTACCATAAATTTATTCTCTTCAAAAATTTTTTTTCAGACTTTGCATTTATGTGGCTTATCTTTTTAGACACCATGTAATCAATAGAACAGCTTTCAAGAAAAAAAATTGGGAAAAAAAGACAGCTGGATTCCATGAAGGGAAAGTTAATAAAACCATGTGAAATATGAATGAATCTGGGTTTGCAGTGGGTTTTAGGGGTGTGTGTGTGTGTGCGCGTGTGCGCGCAAATGACAGGTTACAGAGCTCTGAACTTGAAATCTTATTAAAATCTTTGAAGATGCAGATAGAATAAATCTCATTTAAAAAGTGTTCTCCAAGGAGTTACAACCAAGACTACTCTATCCAGCAAGGCTATCATTTAAAATTGAAAGCAAAATCAAGAGCTTCCCAGGAAAAAAAAGAAAAGAAAAAAGCTTAAAGGAGTTTATTATCACCAAATTAAAAAAAACTGTTGCAAGAAATTTTAAAGGGTCTGCTTTAAGATGAAGAAAAACTAAAGAAATCAAGAGAGGAACAGAGGTATAAAGAATAAAATGACCATAAATTAGTGCCTATCAATAATAATGTTAACTGCAAATGGGTTAATGTTGCAATCAAAAGATATGGGGTAACTGAATGGATAAGAAAACGTTGCCCATGTAATATGCAGTCTACAAGAGACCCACCCACCTCAGAACAAAAAGTACACACAGACTTAAAGTGAAGGGATGGAGAAATAATATTTCAGACAAATGGAAACAAATAAAAACTGGAGTAATAATACTTACAGCTGATGAAATAGACTTCAAAACAAGAGCCGTAACAAGAGACCAAGAAGGACTCTGCATAATACTAATGGACTGACCCAACAAGAGGGTATATAATCTTTGTAAACATATTGCACCCGACAGAGGAACACCTAAATATATAAAGACAATCTTGGTGGACATTAGGGGAGAGATCAACAGCAATACAGTCATGGCAGGGGATTTTAACACCCCACTGTCATCAATGGATAGATCTTCCAGACAGAAAATCAAGGCAGTGGCAAACTTTAACGACACAATGGATCAAATGGATTTCATTGATATTTATAGAACATTTCACCCCAAAGCAGCAGAATATACATTCCTTTCAAGTGCACACGGAACACTCACAAAAATAGACCACGTGTTAGGATGCAAAAATATGTCTCAACCGATTCGAGAAGATTGAAATCATATCAAGCATCTTGTGTGACCACAATGCTGTGAAACTAGAAGTCAACTTTAATCAAAGAACTGAAAAACAGTCAAACACAGGGAGGCTAAATAGCAGGTTATTAAAAAATGAATGCGTTAATAATTAGATCAAGGAAGAAATGAAAACTCACCTGGGAACAAATGAGAATGGAAATATAACTCAAAACTTAATGGAGCACAGGGAAAGCAGTCTGGAGAGGGAAGTTTATAATACGACAGGCCTACCTCAAGAAGCAAGAAGAATCTCAAGCAATACAATCCAACACCTAAAAGATCTAGAAAAAGAACAATGAACAAAGCCCAGAGTAAGCAGAAAGAAAATCCTAAAGATCAGAGCAGAACTAAACAATAGGCTACAAAAAAAAGCAATCAAAAGATTAATGAAACCAAGAGCTGGTTCTTCGAAAAGATAAACAAGTTTGACAAATCTTCAACCAGATGCATCAAGAAAAAAAGAGAAAAGACCCAAATAAATAAAACCAGGTGGATCCAGATAAATATGATGAGAAATAACAACTAACATTGTGAGGAAATATTACGAACGGTTACATACCAACAAATTGGACAATGTGGGTGAAATGGATAAATTCCTAGAGTAACACAACCTTCCAAAACTGAATCAGGAAGAATCAGAAAACCTGAAATAGACTGATTACAACTAATGAAGTCAAAGCAGTCATCAAAAAACTTCCAGCAAACAAAAGTCCTAGACCAGATGACTTCAGAGTTGAATTTTACCAAACATCCAAAGGAGAACTAACACTTACCCTTCTCAAGCTATTCCAAACAATTCAAGAGAAGGGAAGACTTCCAAGCTCTTTTTCTAGGCTAGCGTGATCCTTATTCTGAAACCATGTAAAGACACTACAAAGAAAGAAAATTATAGGCTAATATCCTTGATTAATATAGATACTGAAATCCTCAACAAAATATTAGCAAACCAAATCCAGCACTACATTAAATCATACACTATAATCAAGTGGAATTCATTCTGGTGATGCAAGGGTGGTACAATATTCACAAATACAGCACATAAAATGAAGGATAAAAACCCCGTGACCATATCAGTAGATGCAGAAAAAGTATTTGATAAAATTCAGCACCCATTTATGATAAAAACTCTCAGTGATGTGAGAATAGGGGACCATACCACACCATAATAAAGGCCATATCTAACAAACCCACAGCCAACATCATACTTAGTGGGCAAAAACTGAGTGTTTCCCTTAAGATAAAGAACAAGACAGGCCTGACCTGTGGTGGCGCAGTGGATAAAGCGTCGACCTGGAACACTGAGGTTGCTGATTCAAAACCCTGGGCTTGCCCGGTCAAAGCACATATGGGAGTTGATGCTTCCTGCTTCTCCCTCGTTCTCTCTTTCCTCTCTCTCTCTCTCTCTCTCTCATTCACTCTCCTCTCTAAAATGAATAAATAAAATCTTTAAAAAAAGAGAGAGAGAAAAAAGAACAAGACAGAGATGTCTGCTTTCACCACTTATTCAACATAGTACTAGAAGTCGTAGCCACAGCAATCAGACAAGAAGAAGAAATAAAACGCATCTAAATCGAAAAGGAGGAAATAAAACTGTCATTGTTCACAGATGACATGATATTGTACAGAGGAAACCCTAAACATTCAAACAAAACACTGCTAGGTTTAATAAATGAATTTGGCAAAGTACTAAGATACAAAATTAATGTTTAGAAATTGATGGCATTTTTATACACCAATAATTAACTACCAGACACAGAAATTAAGAAAAACAATCCATTAACTTTTGTAAGAACAACAAAGTACCTAGGAATAAACTTAACCAAAGAGATAAAAGACTTGTACCTGGAAAATTATAGGGCATTAAAGAAAGAAATGAAGAAGAAAATGCAAGTAAGTGGGAGCATATACCATATCTATGGATTGGAAGACTTAACATCATTAAAATGTCTATACTACCCTAAGCAATCTATAGATTTAATGCAATTACTATAAAAAATACCGATGGCATATTTCATAGATGTAGAACAAGTATTCCAAAAGTTGATATGGAACCAAAAAAGACCCCAAATAACTTCAGCAATCTTGAGAAAGAAGAACAAAGTGGGAGGTATCACACTACTTGATACCAAACCATCCTACAAGACCATTGAAATCAAAACAGCCTGGGTCTGGCATAAGAACAGGCATCTAGATCAATGGAACAGAACAGAGAGCCCAGAAATAAACCCACGCCTTTATGGTCAATTACTAATTTAACAAAGGAGGCAAGAGCATACAATGGTGTCAAGAGAATCTCTTTATTTAATGGTGTTGGGAAAATTGGACGGTTACATGCAAAACAACAACAACAACAACAAAAACTAGACCACTAACTTATACCATATACAAGAATAAACCTAAAATGGATAAAAGATTTAAGTGTAAATCCCAAAACCATAAAATCCGAGAAGCAAACTTAGGCAGTAGAATCTCAGAGATCTCTCATAGCAATTTTTGCCAGTACCTCTCCCAGGACAAGGGAAACAAAGGAAGAAGTACACAAATGAGACCACATTAAACTAAAAAGCTTTTGTGTAGCAAAAGAAACCATCTATGAAATGAAAAGACAACCCCCTGAATGGGAGAACATATTCTCCAATACATCTGATAAGGGGTTAATTTTCAAAAAGTAGAAAGAACTTAATTCAATTCAATGCCAGGAAGACAAACAACCCAATTAAAAAATGGGCAAAGGACCTGAGTAGACACTTCTTCAAAGAGGACAGAGGGCAACAGACATGAAAAAATGCTCAATGGACTAATCATCAGAGATGCAAGTTAAAACCACAATGAGATATCACCTTATACCTGCCAGAATGGCTATCAGTAATAAACTAGCAAACAACAAGTGCTGGTGAAGATGTGGAGAAAAGGGAGCCCTTGTGCACTTTCTGGGAATGCAGACTGGTGCATCCACTGTGGAAAACAGTGTGGGGTTTCCTAAAATAATGAAAGATAGAACTGCCTTATAACCCAGTAATTCCACTTCTGGTAATAAATCCTAAGAAACCTGAAACACTAATTTGAAATAGTTTATGTACTCTTATGCAACACTTTTTAAAAATAGCCAAGATCTGGAAAGAGCCCAAGTGCCCATCAGTAGGTGAGTGGATAAAAAAGCAGTGGTGCGTTTACACAATGGGATACTAGTTGGCTGTAAAAAAAAAAAAAAACAACACACCAAAAACAAACAAAAAACCCCAAAATACACACACACACACACACACACACACACACACACACACACACACACAAATCTTTCTTTTGGCAACAGCATGGATAGACCTGGAAATTATTATGCTAAAATGAAATAAGCCAGTCAGAGAAAGACAAATGCCGTATACTATACGATCTCACTTATATGTGGAATCTAATGACCACAATAAACTGATGAAGAAAACAGACACAGAGGCGAGAACACAAAGGAATAGACTGACCGCTGTCAGAGGGGCGGGAGTTGGGGGACTGGATGAAAGAAGGTGAAGGGATTACCCACAAAACATAATAAATACACAGCACACAGTGTGGCGAAAGCCGGAGGGAAAAGGGGCGGGGCTGGGTGGAGCCGGGCAAAGGCGGGCGGGTTGGGAGAGGAAAGAGACTTTGCTTGGGGCCACACTGCATGCAGTGCAGCCTGCAGACGACGTTTTATCAAGTTATACGCTTGACATCTCTACGGTTTTGTGAACCAGTGTCACCCCAGTATATTCAGTGAAAAGAAACGTGTTCTCTACCCAACAGGGTTATGTTTCAGTATTATTTATCTCTGTTTTAATATATTGAACATCATCATACATTAAGCTACATTAGAGGAGACACTATTTTGTGTTTCGTATTTTCTTTTTTTTTAATTACAGAAGTAAAAAATAACTTAATTGTAACAACTGAAGCAATTAACATTATGAAGGAAAAGTTACTTTTTCCCCAGCCTCCTCTTCATTTCTCTCTTCCCAAGGGATGTTAACATTATAAGGTTTCTGTTTTCATCCCTCTCTCCTGCTCCTGCAAGTCCAGACATCCTATTTATACACACACACTTCCCCTATGTTGGACTTCATTAACAATTGGACTTAATACAGTTTTCTAAATGGGATCATACATACAAATCTGCAGATTTACCTTTTCCTCTCATTCATCGGAACAATAGATGTAAGTACAGGTTATTTAAAGTTAACTACAGTATATAGCAGGGGTCGGGAACCTTTTTGGCTGAGAGAGCCATGAACACCACATATTTTAAAATGTAATTCCGTGAGAGCCACACAACGACCCGTGTACGTTACACATTATCCAATAAAAATTTGGTGTTGTCCTAGAGGACAGCTGTGATTGGCTCCAGCCACCCGCAACCATGACCATGAGTGGTAAGAAACGAATAGATTCTAATATATGAGAGTGTTTTATATTTTTAACATTATTTTTTTTATTAAAGATTTGTCTGCGAGCCAGATGCAGCCATCAAAAGAGCCGCATCTGGCTCGCGAGCCGTAGGTTCCTGCTCCCTGGTTATATAGTATCTGTAGGGTGGTGAAGTCCGTCTGTTCGGTCCTTCTCTATGATGAACATTGGGGTCTTTTCCTGTGACATTTTCTGGTGCTCATCTAAACAATTGTTTGCTGCTACAAACAGCGAGACAGTGAACATCTTTGCTTATGTGTCTTTATTCTTATATGGTAATGCTTTTTCTCTCCAAGGGGTGGATTTTTGATAATGAGACTCCCAGGTCGAATCTCTGTGTGCCTCATTGTGCGCAGACGTTGCTCGATGTCTTTCCCGAACGCCGACTGCGTGTAGGACTCGCACGCGGCATGCTCACGTTCTTGCATTCTGAACAGCAGTACGTGTTCTTGCTCTCTTTCATTTTGGTTGATTTGATGTATGAAAAAGATGATCTCATTTTTGCCTGAAGTGGCATTCTCTGACTACTGGTGACGTCGAACACTCTTTTGTGTGTATTAGTGTGGACGTAAAAGGGAACACATACTAAACCGGACGAGCTCGGGGCAGACCAGCACGGTGAGCCCTACGCTTTCAGAGACCAGAGGTAGTAACCACATAGGACGGTCTGAACATAACAATTCCTCACTAATAAAAGCGAGTCATGGGGGGTAGTCACATCCTCAGCCCTCAGCTTCCAAGACCAAGGACCACCTGTACCTTCAGGGAGCCTGTTCCTCGTCTCTTTTGCATCTCAGATCACATATCCGTGAAGCACCTGTGTCGTCTTTTCCAGACCTCTCAGGACACGCCTCCCACACCAGATCCGGAGAAGCCCACCTGGTTATCTTGTTCCCGGAATACCGCTCCTGTGTGCTGTAAATGTGCAGTGTTAACTGCCCTGTTCCCACCAGTGGGAAAGGAGTCTGGGTCTTCATTTTACTTTTTATTCTCAATCCCTGCTTTGCTTTCTTCTGTCCCTTCATCTACTGCCCAGGGATTTCACGTAACCTCTCTTACTTACACCTCCTCCTTTGATTCTAATGGATAAAATAACCCCGCAAAACTGCCCTTCTCCGGAACATTTTCTTAATTCTTTGAGATTTGGCTTCCTGGCAGTGATCGGCAGTTTGGCTCAAAGTCATAAAAATTCTTTACAGGTTTAGACATTTCTTTCTTTGACACCGGCCATTTCAATTTAGCCTTCTGTGAATTTCTTCTTTATGTTATGTGCCAATTTTTTTTTCCCACTAAATTGTCTTTTTTTTTTTTTTAAATCAGTTTGCGGGTGCTTTATATATCAAAGATTTTAACTGATGATTATTTATTTTGGAAGTGTTTTTTTGTTTGTTTTTTGTTTATTTTCTACCAATCGATACATTTTTGAAATTTCCCCTGTGTTGGACTTATGGTTTATGGTAAATTTTTTTTTTTTTAATTTTTTTTTTTTTTTTTTTTGTATTTTTCTGAAGCCGGAAAAGGGGAGAGACAGTCAGACAGACTCCCGCATGCGCCCGACCGGGATCCACCCGGCACGCCCACCAGGGGCGACGCTCTGCCCACCAGGGGGCGATGCTCTGCCCCTCTGGGGCCGTCGCTCTGCGGCGACCAGAGCCACTCTAGCGCCTGGGCAGAGGCCAAGGAGCCATCCCCAGCGCCCGGGCCATCTTTGCTCCAATGGAGCCTTGGCTGCGGGAGGGGAAGAGAGAGACAGAGAGGAAGGAGGGGGTGGGGGGGTGGAGAAGCAAATGGGCGCTTCTCCTATGTGCCCTGGCCAGGAATCAAACCCGGGTCCCCCACACGCCAGGCCGACGCTCCACCGCTGAGCCAACCGGCCAGGGCTATGGTAAATTTTTTTTGGTATGGAATAACTGAAAGATATCACAGTTATCTATCTTTATATCGTGGATTTTCTATCTTCCTAGTTTGACAAACAGTCTCCTACATTTTCTGAGTATGAATGCGTATATGGAAAAAATTATTTTTATTTAGAAAATAAATTTAATGGGGTGACATTGATCAATATGAGTATATAGGTTTCAGGTAAACATTTCTCTCTCTTTTACAGAGACAGAGAGAGACTCAAAGAGAGGGGTAGATAGGGACAGACAGACAGACAGGAAGGGAGAAAAATGAGAAGCATCAGTTCTTTGTTGTGGCACCTTCGTTGTTCATTGATTGCTTTCTCATATGTACCTTGACTGGGGGGGGGGGGGGCTACAGCAGAGCAAGTGACCCCTTGATCAAGCCAGTGACCTTGAGCTCAAGCCAGCAATCACGAGGTCATGTCTGTGATCCCCCTCTCAAGCCAGTGACCCCGCACTCAAGCTGGTGAGCCAGCGCTCAAGCTGAATGAGCCCACACTCAAGCTGGCGACCTCAGGGTTTCAAACCTGGGTCCTCTATGTCTCAGTTCAACCCTCTATCCACTGTGCCATTGCCTGATCAGGCTCGGGTAAACATTTCTATAGCATCTGAACGGTTGATTGTGTTTTTTGCCCGTCATCCAAAGTCTTGAACTTATCTGCAGTTTGCTTTGATGTGGGCTGAAGTAGACGGACCCAGCTTGGCCTTTGTCTTGATCGCTGGCCATTTATTATGTTAACGCCATTCAGTAAATAAACCACCCTTTTACCCCCTCTGAATTTAAATGCTGCCAGTGTTCGTTTAAAATATTTAAATGGGAATTGACACTGTCTGCGAATCAGCCGCGGCTGCATACGTGCTACGTGTTGTTCAGAAAGAGTGGACGTGATTCTGGACAAATGGCGCCGGAAGTGAAGTCTGCGCGAGCTAAAAACCTTCCGAAGGAAACAGGTGGTTGCAGCTCGATGGTTCCGCTCCCATTTGTGAAGCTATTGGTGGGCACGTGTTGGGCTATCACGGAAGAATTCCCATCCCTGGGCTTGAAGCAGACGTTGAAGCCGTGAACAGTGAGGTCATTCGAGAAGTGTGTGCCGAATGTATTTGTGGTCGTGGTCCCGTTCTTGCTGCTGTTGGTCTCTTTGAGCAACGACCGGGTGTCCAGTGGATTCGTGATGAAAATGCCCCTAATCAAAATATTTTGAACATATATATATATATATATTGAACATATATATATATATGTATACATCTAAAAGAGACTGGCACGTTTCAAGTTTTCAATTCCTAAAGAAAGAAAATGAACATGTGTACTTGGAGATTTGAGTGAAATACTGCATCAAAATTTCAAATGATAAAGACTCCCACCCGGAGTGGTAGATCTCTTGAGAAATTCTGGCGGATGACGTACTTTGAAATGATCACCATAAGTATAATTTTAAGAATTTTGTAAAGTATTTTTAGTTTTATTATAAAAATGCACACACAACAACAAAAAAATTATTTAAATGATTACATGTCTTCTCTAGGTTAAACCCATTTTTAGTAAGATTGACTTTTTAAAGCAGGATTGAGTTAATTGGCAAAGTTACTTCCCTGTGCTCCAATGTCAGATGCTCCCTGCTGTCCACCAGTGAGGGTGTGACTGGACAATTTTAAGATCCAGGGGAAAGGGAAAAAAAATTGGGGATATTCATTCAGTGCTTCTAAAAAGGAAATAAATATAAGCACTGTGAAGAAAGTCGTATACGAAATATATATAAGAAAGCACTCTCTTTTCTTTCTGAACATATACAGGGAAGTTAGGTTCACCAACGCCTTCTCCCTTCACGGCGTGGCTACATGGGGGTGGCTGTCCCAGCGAGCCCGTGTTAGGATTTAGGTGGGGACCCCTCAAAGCTGTACTGACGGAGGGATCTGAAGGCAGACTAACCGACTTCAGTGTTATTTTGGGCCCTGTACCGAGAGCCAGTCTGGGTGCATCTGACTTTCACTCAGGGTGGAAATAAGTCCTTGGGCTCGGGGCTGCAGTGTCCTGCTCTGCATAGACCTCTTGCTGAGGGACGCTGAGTGGGTCAGCCTACCCTCAGGCCAGCGCTGAAGACCAAGGCAAAGGTGCCTTTAGTATCTCCTCCACCCAGGAGGTCGCTGGAAGAATTGTAGCGATTACAATTTGAGAAGGTTTGGTTATATACATTGTAGTCATGACAGAGCCTCTTGGTAATTAGAAATGGGCTCTTGCAGTGCAAAGAACCCTTAATAGAACAGCTTAACTATCTGACGGGGAGAACACCAGTAAATAGAACTTGCTGTATTCATAGGAAGGAATAGTATGGAGCTATTAAATGTGATGTTGTTTGATGACTATTTATAGTGGGGAAATATTCTCGCTGTATTACGTTTCGTAATAAAGCGACGCTGGCAGTGGATATTCAGCATTTAAACTCAAAAGATACCAAGTAGGAAAGAGACTCATGTGACCAGTGTGTTCATTTAGCAAAATGCTCAGGGAGGCCTTCCCGGGGGTGTGGTCTTCTCTGCCCAGTAGCTCTCAGGCTAGTGGACAGGTAAGTTGTATTGTTGAAATGCTGTGCTTTAACAATGACAGGAGCGCTCAGGATGGTATGAGCGTGCAGGGTAGGCACACAAGTCAGACTGTAGGTGGTAAACGGGACTTCCTGAAGGTTGAGCGCTGAAGGAAGAAAAGCAATTAGCCACGATGGAATCTTGACGAAGGCAGCAGGCCTTGATATCGGGTAGAGTGATTCCTCGCATCTTGTTCTTCTTTGTTAAGATTGTTGTAGCTGTTCTGGGCTCTTTGTCTTTCCAGATGGATTTTTGAACAGTCCTGTCTCTGTCTACAATGTCTATGTACTGGGATCCTCTGAGAGAAATCGTGTTAAACCAATAATAATAGGTCGTTTGGGGAGTGGGGAGAATTGACATCCTTTAAGAAGCGATTTTCTAGGCATAAATTCTTGTAGCTCTCCTTTGTCTCAGACTGTTTTTATTTTCTCTTCATTGCTCAAGGGTAATTTTGTTGACATAGACGTTATAGTTGGCAGTTTTTTTTTTTTTCTTTTCTTTCAGCATTTCAGAAATATGTCACCTCCTTCTGGCTCCATGGTTTCTGTTGAGAAATTTGCTGCCATTTGAATTATTATTTCTCTATAAATATGGTGGTGTTTCTATTTCTCTGATTTCAAACAGGTTTTGTTTTTGTTTGTTTTTTTCCTTTAGTTTTTACTAATTTGTCTCAGTGTGGAATTATTTTGGGTTTCTCGTGGTTAGATTCGTTCAACTTCTTGAATCTGTAGGTTTATGTCGTTTGCTAAATTTGGGAACTACCGGTCTTTAGTCGTTATTTCTCCAAGTATTCTTCCAGCCCCACTAGCTTCCTCCTCTCCTGGGACTGCAGGGATACAAATTTTGGATCCTTGTAATTGTGCGGCTGGTCCTGAGGCTCTGTTCTTTCTCCCCAGGGAGCTTTCTGTCTGTTGTTCTCGCTGGTAAATTGCATAGTTCTATCTTCAAGTTCGCCAGTGTTACCCTGTTATCTGTACGCTCCTGTTGAGTGCTCCTAGCAAGTGTCTTTTAAAAAAAAAAAAAAAAATTCTGTTATTGTACTTTCATTTGGTGTGTTGGTTTTTTTATTTTATTTTTTATTTTTTATAACTTCTATTTTATTTCTTGGCTGAAGATTTTCTTTTCTTTCCTTTTTTTTTTTCTCTTTAATTAGTTCCCTGAGAATTTTTTGTTGCTTGCTGGTGCATTTCTCGGATGGCTCCTCTTAACATTCTTGTCAGGTACTTCTAACACGCGTGGCGCGGTCATCTCAGTGTCGACGTCCGCTGACAGTCTTTTCTCACTCAAGTTGTGATCTCCCTAGTTTTGGGTATAATGTGTGATTTTTAATTGTTGCTTGGACATTTTGGCAATCGTGTTAGGAGACTCTTGGTGCTACTACACCTATTCGTTTTAGCTGGCACTGTTTA
Organism: Saccopteryx leptura; assembly: GCF_036850995.1. NCBI lineage: Eukaryota > Metazoa > Chordata > Mammalia > Chiroptera > Emballonuridae > Saccopteryx > Saccopteryx leptura. Next base: position 193,779,966 of record NC_089508.1, on the reverse strand, counting down.
GGTCCTGCACTCGGGTCCTGGTCTGTTTCTGTTAGTGGTTCCAGGCACCTGACTTTTAAGAGTGTTAGTCTTGATGTTTTGGTCCCCACCCCCCCCACCGCCACCCCAAGCTGGTACCCCCAGGCCTTGCACTGATTCCGACCGGTGCCTCTTGAGGGTGCAGAGGGGCTTCCCCGATCTGGGCTGCGTCTCAGAGCTGGCGGGGAAGAGGGGCACCGGTTCTGGCCACTCGTCAGTGAGGTTTTTAACGGAGCCCCCTTTCTGGTCCGCTGTGCCCACCTGGGGTCGTTGCTGATCCCTGCCCACCGAGGGGAGGAAGACGCCTCCCTCCGCTGCCTCCTTGGCTAGTTGAGAGGTTGGGAAACACTGGGCCTTGTTCGCATTGTTCCATGAGGTGGGGGCTTCATCAGATAGAGGCGCTGCCGTCTGTCATTCCTCCAGTCCTGCTGTCCCTGACCAGTTCACGTTCCTCTTCCGCCTTCTACAAGTCGCGCTGGGTGAGGAATCAGTGCGTTCTCTTCAGGGATTCTTGTGCCTTTCCCCAAACTATTCCCACACATGCAGATTGTCCTCTCCCTTCCCCTTCATTCTCCTGATTTTACAACTTTTGGTCGAACACCGTGCTTACATTTTTTTTTTTTTTGACAATTAATTATTGTTCGTAGCTGGCTCACACAGTGCACGATCAGGATATTTCCTTTCTTCACAAGCTTCTGGTTTTGTCTATACCTACTATTAGATTATTCCTTAACTCTTTGAAATTTAGCTTAACATGGCCAAAAATATCAGCTGGCTTATTACCCGCCCCCCCCCCCCCCCGCTCCACCCCCCGAGATGTTGCTCAAAGAGGTGGGCTTCGATCTGAGCTGGTTGTTCTCTGGGCTTGTATACACTTCATGTCCACATCATTCTCTGTGCCTTCGCTGCTCTCCTTGATAGTCTAATGCTTTGCCTTCTCCCGATCTTTTATTTTACTTCTTGTTCGCTGGAGCACACCCCCTCTGGGAGTTTCCTGAAAATACACATGTGAGAAGTAAATTTTGAGACACTTTGATCTTTGAAAATATCTTTCTTTTCCTTTCATGCTAGTGTAGGTGTGAAATTCTTGGTTGAAAAATCATTTCCCTTCAGAATTTTCTGTGTTTTGCCCCCTTACCTGGATCTCCTGGGGAAATGAAATGGCATTCTCAATTCTTGTAAATAACATAGAAGATATGAATACTTTTGGATGCTAATATTTGATGTTTCTAAATTTTGCTTTTATATATATGCCTTGATGTGTGGCATCGTGGTGTTGGGCTAACTCTTGAAGGGCTGCTTTCATCTGGAAACTATTTTGTTCTTTGTTTTTTTTCCTGGGGAAATGTTTCATATTATTTCTTTGGGAATGTCTTGCCTCTTATATTTCCTCTCCTCGCTTTATGGCGTTCTAGAAAATAAGCTCCAAAAATAGATTTCTATCTCTTCTGTTCATGTTTTATCTCAAGTGCCTGGGACGCTGTCTTTACAGACTTAAGTACGTACTCTATATAATAAGTACTTTTTTTTTCTTTTTATGGAACTTACTGGGGTGACACTGTTAACCAGTAACCGCTGTAACCGCAATTATACAGGTTTCAGGGGAGCGATTCTGCAATGCCTCCTGGGCCCTGCGTTGTGTGTTCACCACCCCAGGTCTCTGTCCTTGACAACTGATTTCCATTCTACACTCTTCCACCCTCCACCCTCCCCCAAAGCCACCACCACACTGCTGTCCGTGTCCATGAGTTTTCTTTCTCTCCTTTATATTTTTCTCCACTCCTCCACCCCTAGCCTCTCAGCCCTGAAAGCGGTCAGCCTGCTCTGTGTCTATGAGTCTGTTTCTGTTTTGCTCGTTAGTTAATTTTGTTCAGTAGCTTCCACGTGTGAGTGAAATCATGTGCTACTGGTCTTTCTCTGACCGGCTTATTTCATACAGCGTCATGCTCCCCAGGTCCGTCCGTGCTGTCGCAAAAGGTCAGATTTCCTGGCCTGACCTGTGGTGGCACAGTGGGTAAAGCGTCAACTGAGGTCGCCAGTTCGAAACCCTGGGCTTGCCTGGTCAAGGCACATATGGGAGTTGATGCTTCCTGCTCCTCCCCCTTCTTTCTCTCTCTCTCTCTCTCTCTCTCTCTCTCTCTCTCTCTCTCTCTCTCCCCCCCCCCTATAATGAATAAATAAAAAATCTTTAAAAATAAATAAATAAAAATATATAAAGAAGGTCAGATTTCCTTTCTTTTTTTCTTTTCTTTTTCATGGCTGAGTAGCATTCCATGATGTTGAATGGGCCACAACGATTTTATTCTCTCATCTACTGATGGGCACTTTGGACTGCTTCCAAACCTGGGCTGCATGAATGAGTGATGGGACTTCTACTTGGCTCGTAAGCCTCCTGGGTTTATCTTCTTCTTCTCTTCCCTCGTGTATTGTACAACTCTTGTTCTCTTTGTTTATGCACAGGGAGATGTCCTTAATTAATCTTCCCATGTTCCTGTTGTTTTGTCTGCTAATATATTATTATTTTCCAAGAGCTCATCTCCTCTTTATTTTCATAATATATATATTTCTTAGAGTACTTTTAGGTTAGAGTCCTGGCAGGAAGTGAAACAATCTATAGGTGTGTAATTTAGCTGCAGTGGCTGTTTAGAGAGGGTGTGAGCCGGAGGTCCAGGTCTCCGGTAGGTGTGGAGAGAGGGTGTGAGCCGGAGGTCCAGGTCTCCAGTAGGTGTGTAGAGAGGGTGTGAGCCGGAGGTCCAGGTCTCCGGTAGGTGTGTAGAGAGGGTGTGAGCCGGAGGTCCAGATCTCCGGTAGGTGTGTAGAGAGGGTGTGAGCCGGAGGTCCGGGTCTCCGGTAGGTGTGTAGAGAGGGTGTGAGCCGGAGGTCCGGGTCTCCGGTAGGTGTGTAGAGAGGGTGTGAGCCGGAGGTCCGGGTCTCCGGTAGGTGTGTAGAGAGGGTGTGAGCCGGAGGTCCGGGTCTCCGGTAGGTGTGTAGAGAGGGTGTGAGCCGGAGGTCCGGGTCTCCGGTAGGTGTGTAGAGAGGGTGTGAGCCGGAGGTCCGGGTCTCCGGTAGGTGTGTAGAGAGGGTGTGAGCCGGAGGTCCGGGTCTCCGGTAGGTGTGTAGAGAGGGTGTGAGCCGGAGGTCCGGGTCTCCGGTAGGTGTGTAGAGAGGGTGTGAGCCGGAGGTCCAGATCTCCGGTAGGTGTGTAGAGAGGGTGTGAGCCGGAGGTCCGGGTCTCCGGTAGGTGTGTAGAGAGGGTGTGAGCCGGAGGTCCGGGTCTCCGGTAGGTGTGTAGAGAGGGTGTGAGCCGGAGGTCCGGGTCTCCGGTAGGTGTGTAGAGGGTGTGAGCCGGAGGTCCAGGTCTCCGGTAGGTGTGTAGAGAGGGTGTGAGCCGGAGGTCCGGGTCTCCGGTAGGTGTGTAGAGAGGGTGTGAGCCGGAGGTCCGGGTCTCCGGTAGATGTGTAGAGAGGGTGTGAGCCGGAGGTCCGGGTCTCCGGTAGGTGTGTAGAGAGGGTGTGAGCCGGAGGTCCGGGTCTCCTGTAGGTGTGTAGAGAGGGTGTGAGCCGGAGGTCCGGGTCTCCGGTAGGTGTGTAGAGAGGGTGTGAGTGTGAGCCGGAGGTCCGGGTCTCCGGTAGGTGTGTAGAGAGGGTGTGAGCCGGAGGTCCAGATCTCCGGTAGGTGTGTAGAGAGGGTGTGAGCCGGAGGTCCAGGTCTCCGGTAGGTGTGTGAGCCGGAGGTCCAGGTCTCCTTCTCCTACGTGTGTGTCTGTCACCACATCATGGTTCATGTCACACCCTTTCTGCCTGCCCGGTCCCTGTGTGTGGGGGACTCTGTTTGCTCGAGCAAGTTGAGATTCTATTTCGTCATACTCTTTTTTTGTCTGTCCTTGCACCATGACCACACTATTTTAATGGCGGTAGTTTTATAGACAGAATTTATATTTAGTAAAGAGTTTCGAAATGTGTTCTTCAGGATTGTCTCGATCATTAGGGACCTTCTTGGATTTCCATGTAAGTTTGTAGAATCAGTGTGGCAAATCTCACACGCAAACACACACATACACATACTCTTTTAAGATTTCGAATCGGATTGTATTAAATCTGTAGATCGATTTGGAGAAAACCGATGTCTTTCCAGTACTGTTATCTTTTAATCCATGATTTTTGTATGTTACCCTTTTTATTGTAATTTTTAAATTTTTTTTTAGAACAACTTGCACGGGAATTTTGTCTGTTCCCTGCAGTAGCTTGCATACCCCTCTCTGCATAAGATATATTTTCCTATGCTTCTTATATGCTTTACCACTTTGAAGTGTTTTGGGTTTAAAATAATTTGCAACTCCCACGTCTTTCCTGTGTTTTATTTATTTATTTTTTTAAACTTCTCTCTGAAGTTAGCATTCAGGGCTGTGGTGACTGCTTGCCAGTGGCACCAGGAATGTAGTCTCTTCCTCTCTTTCTGCTCCTCCTGTTTTAATGTATTGATTTTGGTCCTTGTGATTATTGCCTCCTCGTTGAGACATCACTTCTCTGTTACAGACAGGAAGTAGGAAGCAGGGCCGGGCGATGAAGGGAGATGCCTACAGCCTGTACCTGTTCTCTCTCTCTCTCTCTCTTAATTTCTAGTAGAGTTACTCTGGTACCTCCGTTTCCTGGTTTTTCCAGTTATGTAATACCTATGAAAGCTTTCCTTCTTCGAATGGCTCGACATCCCTCTAATTGCTGAGGTTTGTATAATGTTGGATTTTGGTGAGATCAAACCCCAATGAACTGTACACCGTCTTCCTTATTTTAATTTTTTTTTTTTAAAAATTTTATTCAGAAAATTAAATTGAACAGGGTGATATGGATCAGTAAGAGGACATAGGTTTCGGGTAAAGATCTCTATAGCATTGAAACTGTTGATTATGATTATGACCACCCAAAGTCAGACCGTCTTTCGTCACCCTGGATTTGTCCTTCTGCACACCCTTCACCTTTACGTCCCCTTTCCTCCCATCCCCCTGTGCCTTGGTGACCACTCCCCTTCTGTCTGTGTCCATGAGTCTCAGTTCTAGGTCCCACCTCTGCGTGAAGTCTTTTTGCTGGGACCACCCTGTGGGGGGATGGGAAGGGCTCACCATGGGGACTGGACCCACGCTCTGAACGCTTGACTCATCTGACCAGTCCGAACACGGCTGGGAAGGGTCGGTTTGGAAGGAGCACTGTGTTGGTGTTGACTCGGTTCGCGGCCTAGGATGGAGCGTGCTGGGGAGTCAACACTGAGTGAACCGTTGGTCTAAAAACCCAGTCCGCCCCAGGGACACGCTGAGGAGGGTGCTGTGTGAACCGCGCCCGAGGCGTGTTCATACGACTCAGTCCTTTCCAAATGAATGGTCCGATACTGACGCCTCCACGCGGATGCCTTTGGGTGTGGCCGTTTTCTTCTCCTCAGGCCAACAGTTCTTCTAGAAAGAGAGGTTTTGCTACTGGGTAGGTCTTGGCTTCTGCCTTACCCAGTGGGACTGCTGGACGCGTTGACACTGTCTAACTTTGTTTAGCTTTGGGGTAGGGTGAGCCGTAGCACCTCCCAGCAGAGTCTCAGCTCTGCTCTGCGTGCTCGTGCTGGGGGCTGAGTTCTGCAGGGGGTGTTGAAGCTGACGTGGACCTCAGAGCGCGCGGCTCCATTCTGAAGTTCTGACGCCGCCTCCCAAAGCGTCACGGGGGAGGAGGAAACACAGCCACATCCAGTCACACTTCCTCTCTGATGCTGGAGCAACGCTGGGCGCTCCCCTGGAGAACAGAGTGAGCGCGATTCTGATTCTGTCGCAGACCCGGTTCTTCCTTCCTTTGTGGCCTAACGTCCAGAATCCACCTGGATTGGCAATTGGATTCTTGAGCCTGGGCTGGCTGTGAGCTCAAAGCCTTGTGCGTTTCTGACACGTTGACTCATCTTCATCCCACTCTTATCTCAGAATGAGTCTATCTCTTTTGAACCATGTTCCAGAGCCACAGTTTATATGAAATTACTTGTCATTCTTGCTTATCACATAAAATAATAACTGGTTCCTTGCTATTGTAGCGTTTGCTAATAATGATAGAATTATCCAAATGATTATGATAATCTGTGAAGAGGATTACACAAAGTGTCCCCCCACCTCCTTCTACCAAAGCAGAGTTGAATTGAACAACAGAGAGGGAATTTTCACAGCTAAGGGTTTTTACTAATGATTTAATATTGTTCAAATTGATGCCGAATGACTGGAGGCAGTGAGCTTTTAAAATTGGAAATATTAACAAACCATCCATGGGAAACATTATGTACAATTCTTTTTAAGTTAATGTCTTCTCTCTCTAGTTCTTTTGATAAATACTGTATGCTTTACAAATCTCTCTTGCTATCTCCATATATATATATATATATATATATATATATATATATATATATATAAAGTCTACCGGAAAGTTCTATCCATTTTTGGAATAAAACAAAATACAAATTTTTCTTACCATCAATACACGTTATTAAATAATATATTTTCACACCAATCCTATCTTCCAAATATGGTCCGAAATGGTTTGCTGAGCTGAATTAAGCCTTTCTGCAATCTCCGATGTTGTCAGAAAAGGATCTTGCTCCAACATGGTCTTAACAACATCATCATCGATCAAAGATGGTTGCCCAGAACGTGGCTTATCAGAAAGGTCGAAATCACCTGCTTCGAATTTTTCGAACCATCTTTTGCATGTCCTATCAGAAACTGTACCTTCACCAAACGCTTTTAATAAATTTCTACATGCTTCTGTAGCATTCCTTCCTTGCTGAAATTCGTATACAATACAATGGCGTAAATGAACTTTATCAGTAGCCATGGGTACACTATCGCTTCACACATAAGACTAACGTGAATCAACTTTGTTGTAGTTAATTTGCTACGTCAGTATGTATACATTAAGTGATAAAAATAGAGAGGCACACATGCGCCAAATAAACATGTGCTTACATGTCGAAACTTGTGATAGAAACGGACAGAACTTTCTGGTAGACCTTATATATAGGTATATATATATACATATATCTATAGATGTAGTTAGTAAGACTAAGGGAAGACAAAATGTTGATAAACGAGGTTATATGTGGGAAGTTGAATTTGGGATACTTTTAACTTCTTTGCATTTTACTCTGTGCTTTGTGGGGATGTGTATTTGTTTTAGACATTTATAATATCATGTAATACATTATATATCTCAGTATCTTTGAATGAAAAAAATAAAGCCTAGAGAAATCACTCGGTGCAATTTGTGAAGAAGTTCAGATACATACATGCTCAACTTTCCTCTGTTCTTTCTTCATACGCTGTTTGCTCTGTCCTAGAGAGATCTGTGTTCCTTTACCACCAGGGAGACAAGATGGGGCCCATTGTCATAGGAAGAGTTTTCAACTAGACTTTATTTAAAATTGATTTGAGAGAGAGGAAGGGCCCAGTGATGTATTTTCTGAAAGACTATAAACAGAAATCGGTTCATATAATTTTGGGGGCTGTTTACACAACTTGGGCTTTTCTCTACTTACATGAATGAAATATTCATTAACAATATGTTCTTAGGTTAAAAGCGTGGTCTTTCTGATCATGTGATTATGGACAGGCTGATTTTACATTTGGGATTTTGTTATCAGCTGATTCCATAGATATTTAGTAGAACTTAAGATGTGAGGTAACTGGCATGAGGTTATGTATACTTCTTCAGTATTTTTTAAATATTTATGCAGAGCTTGCCTCCTTAATTGTGACTTAGTTTTTCAGTCAGAACTGAGTTCTAGGTTGGTTTTCCAAAGAAAGTTTATTTTTGGTTTGAATGCCATGCTTTCCTATATCCATTTGACCTTTCCGAAGGCTTTGTATTCTCCATTTAATGCCTAATTATTTAAGAATTCTCAGAGCATTTTGCTTGGAAGTCAGTTTTTCCCTCTTAGCCATTGACAGCAAAACACATCTTCCTGAGTGAGGCCCCTTTGATCTTCAGAGAGCTTTATCTAAAGGGAGATTAAAAAGAAGTCTGTCAGGCATTTTCCCAAATAAATTGAAAATGCTTCCTAAGATTGCAGATCAGCTGAAGCTCTTCTCTGAAATAGGACTTAGGAAAATAACTATGCTGATCAATGGTTTAATCATTGGTTTGAGATTCAGAGATTTGCTTTGACTTAGTATGAAGGAATAGTTTAAGTTTTGCCTCAGATACAAAATCCATGCCATAGTACTGATGGCCAGAAGCAACTTTCTCCTATTAATTGTTACCATATTTAACACAGTTAATATCCACGGGGAAGAGGTAAGTAAGACTCCATTTGTTCTCAGCCTCGCTGGGGCCCGTTGTCATAGGAAGAGTTTTCAACTAGACTTTATTTTAAAATTGATTTGAGAGAGAGGAAGGGCAAGAAAGAGAAGGTGACAACATCCATTTGTTGTTCCACTTAGTTATGCATTCATTGTTTCATTCTTGTGTGTGCCCTGACTGGGGATCGAACCTACAACCTTGGCGTACTGGGATGATGCTCTACCCAACTGAGCTACCCAGTCAGGGCCTCGACTGATCTTTTCTGAATCTAGAGTTTAAAAATTTCAAACACGAGGCCCTGGCTGGTTGGCTCAGCGGTAGAGCGTCGGCCCGGCGTGTGGAAGTCCTGGGTTTGATTCCTGGCCAGGGCACACAGGAGAGGCGCCCATCTGCTCCACCCCTCCCCCTCTCCTTCCTCTCTGTCTCTCTCTTCCCCTCCCGCAGCCAAGGCTCCATTGGAGCAAAGTTGGCCTGGGCACTGAGGATGGCTCCATAGCCTCTGCCTCAGGCGCTAGAATGGCTCCGGCTGAAACAGAGCAACACCCCAGATGGGCAGAGCATCACCCTCTGGTGGGCATGCCGGGTGGATCCCGGTCGGGGGCATGCGGGAGTCTGTCTCTCTGCCTCCCTACTTCTCACTTCAGAAAAAAATTTTTTTTTTCAAACATGAATATTCTAATCCCCCTCCTTCCTCCCTGCTTTTTAAACAAGTCTATAGACAAAGTGCTTGTTTTGCGCCAAACTCTGGGTTTGTGCTATTTTCTGTGGATAAACCTAACAGGTATAGGACCTGACGTGCTGTGGGCTTCAGAGAGAGTCTGAGTACTGTCATCAAAGCACTGTATGCAGCCACTTAAAGAGCTCTTGAAGGGCCTTAGTTTTAGAAAAGAAATATAAAATTTGTACTCAAACAAAATTTAATTTCTGATTTACTATTAACTTAGCCTTTTAAAAGTTAGAGCCAAGAACAGCTAATGAATTTAACTGGTAACATAAATACGGCTGCAACAAGCCTGGTTTGAGGCTGTCATTCGGTCTGTGAGAACACCTTGGGGAGAAAGGTGTAACTGAGGACAGTGGAAACTTTTTATTGCATTTGGGGGGCATGTAAAGAGAAGAAACAACATGAGAGTCCAACGAAGGGTTCCTGTTTGATTTCTGAAATGAATTGGTTTGAAAAGACACAGAAAATCAGGCACTGACAGGGGATTCGAGCTTTCCCAAATTCCTTTTGAGAAATTCCGGGCTTTTTTTTGTGAAATTTTGAGAAAATGGCTTCGCCTTCTGTTCTTCCATTTTGAGCCGCTTGGAGGAAAATATCATATAAATGCAAATTTCTGCTACGATCATTTATTCACTTTGTATTATGTGCTTAAAGATTTGGAGACTGCGGAGGCTGTTTAGTAGACGGGGCATTGCCTATAAGGCTTCCCCTTATCACATAAACTTTGCTGTATTTAATAGGCAACCACCTCTCTTTCCTCCTCCTCCCCCTCCCCCTCCTCCTCCTCCTCCTCATTCATACCCCAAATTAGTCTTGAGGTGACCAGAAAGACCCTGTCAACATCTGGCCATTTTTATTATCTGTCTGAGGGCTACTGGTACATGGGCCGTGAGTTGCTATTAGTTGATCACACTTTGATGTCCTTCACTTTATTAATTAGTTTAGGAAAACCATTTGGTTTTTCTTATACACATGCTGGTTAATTACTTGAGTCATAAGAAGACTGAGAGAGGTCCAAATGTCCTATTAATTCCTTTGAGCCCCCCAAATTTTCTCATAATTGGTTTGGCAAGAGGAATAAGTGAGATTAATTGCTAATGAGGAGATAAGTATGTAATTTTAGCGTGATGTAAAGCTGTGGTTGTCAGGAGTGGCGTTGGGAATCTAGATGATTTTTATTAGGCCTTGTTTCTTTTTTGAAAAACCCATTATCATCTTCTGATATTGCAAATTGGGTTGTTCACACCGTTATCTTGAATACGTGTTAATCCTCAAACTATAGGTACTTATAAACCTTGCTAATTAAGGAGTCATTGATAAAGTTAGTTAACAAGATGAGCGATCAGCTTACATACTTCAGCTCATTCAGATGAAGTCTAGTTTTTCCTGTTTACATCAGGTTTTCAGTTCAGCAACGACGTTTGAAGTAAGTCAAGGAGAAGACCTATCTTCAGCTTCAGCAGGCCAGCTTAGTGTACGTTCACGTGAGAGACTGGCAACATTGTAAAGAAACACAGAACTCACTTCTCTCAGTAGCCAGGAACAAAAATAAGCTTTGCATGGTTTTAGTTTTTTCTTTTCTTTTTTTTTGGGGGGTATTTTTCTGAAGTTGGAAACGGGTAGGCAGTCAGACAGACTCCGCATGCGCCCAACCAGGATCCACCCGGCATGCCCACCAGGGGGCGATGCTCTGCCCATCTGGGGCATTGCTCTGTTGCGACCAGAGCCATTCTAGCGCCTGAGGCAGAGGCCACAGAGCCATCCTCAGCGCCCAGGACAACTTTGCTCCAATAGAGCCTTGGCTGCGGGAGGGGAAGAGAGAGACAGAGAAGAAGGAGGGGGGGGTGGAGAAGCAGATGAGCGCTTCTCCTGTGTGCCCTGGCTGGGAATCGAACCCGGGACCTCCGCACGCCAGGCTGACGCTCTACCACCGAGCCAACCGGCCAGGGCCATATGGTTTTAGTTTTTATAGCCCATTTGGCTTTCTATTTTTAATATAGAAGTCATCTGCTTCTCCTGGCTGAAACACTCTGGGACTTGATGTGTTAAACTTCCATTGTCACTGGAGTTTCCCTGAGACAGAAATTGCAGCTTTCATTGCCTCTGATTTGGGGAAAGGCTTATTTTTCTCTTTCACATAATCAAACTCTTCAAATTATTCATAACCACAGTCACTTTTACTTGATGCATACATCTAATCTTGAACATTTTTTTCCCCCAGTTTTTCACTTCTGTAACCTGTCTGTCCCTCTTACATTTTTTGCTTATGTAAAAAAAGTAGTGGTGTTACAGTGTCCACGACGGCTTTCTTTATCCAGTCTCCTTCCCTGTTATTGTACTTTTGGGTCATTAAATTCAGACTTCTCTCCATTTTTTTTTTCTTGGCAAAAAAGGATTATAAATATTATTTTGCATCTCATTTTTTAAATTAAAAATATATTTTTTTAATTAAGTGAGGAGGGGAGGCAAATAGACTCCTGCATGCACCCCAACTGGGAGCCACCCAGCAAGCTCCCCTACAGGGCAGTGCTCTGCCCATCTGGGGCATTGTTCTGTTGCTCATTAACCAAGCTCTTTTTAGAGCCTGAGACGAAGGTCATGGAGCCATCCTCAGCACCTGGGGCCAAATCGCTCCTATTGAGCCATGGCTGTAGGAGAGGGAGAAAAAGAGAGAGAGAGAGAGAAGAAGAGAGAGAGAGAGAGAGAGAGAGAGAGAGAGAAAGCAGTGAGGGGCGATGGAGAAGCAGATGGGCAGTTCTTCTCTGCATCCTGATTAGGAATTAAACTTCGGACATTTGCACGCCAGGCCAATGCTTTACCACTGAACCAACTGACCAGGGCCTCTTGTTTTTTAGGTATTGACAGAATTCCTTTTTAGCCATAATGTTTTAATATTTTTTTAAAAGATTTTATTTATTCATTTTAGAGAGGAGAGAGAGAGAGTAGAGGGGAGGAGCTGGAAGCATCAACTCCCATATGTGCCTTGACCAGGCAAGCCCAGGGTTTCCAAACCGGCGACCTCAGCATTCCAGGTCGATGCTCTATCCACTGCACCACCACAGGTCAGGCCTGTTTTAATATTTTTGACACACTTCTTGCTGGAGGGGAAGGGATTATAAACAACTATATCGTTTCTACATGTTACATATTTTGTGAAAATTTTATTCAGCATCTGGCTTATGACCAGCACGTTGCTAGGAACTGTGAAGAACATAAAATAATTAGTAATTTTTTTCTGCCTGAAGAGATTTATGCTCCAACTAAAGGGAAAAGGCTAGTAAGTTAGAAAACAATACAAAATAATAAGTATATTTTAAGAGAAAATAAGATATAAGATGATTATTGTTACATCTTTGCAGCATAATTGTAACTGATAAGGACTGATTCAAGTATTTAGTTCAAAGTGTGGTTACTTCACCATCACAAGGCCTTGAAGTAAACAGGATGCTACTCTTTGAATTTTAAAGAAAACGAACCACTTCTTAACTGATGTTTGTGGAACACCAGGAGAAGGCTTTGGAATTTGGAACTTGAACTCAAATTGCTCACTTTACGTTTAAAGGAACTGAGGCCAGTGATTGCCTAAGTGACACAGCTAGTGAACAGGGGTGCGGGCATTAGAACCAAGGGGAGCAGCTGGTTACAGACCTTGGAGTCTTTGGCGATACTTAGGGAAGGGACACCGGGAAGCGTTGCTGACTTGTATTAAAATCAAAGCCTGAGTAGTAGGGAATACTACTGAGCCATAAGAGATGATGACATCGGATCATTTACAACAACATGGATGGACCTTGATAACATTATACAGAGTGAAATAAGTAAATCAGAAGAAACTAAGAACTGTATGAATCCATACATAGATGGGACATAAAAATGAGACTCAAGAGACATGGTCAAGAGTGTGATGGTGCCTGGCCTGTGGTGGCGCAGTGGATAAAGTGTCGACCTGGAAATGCTGAGGTCGCCGGTTCGGAACCCTGGGCTTGCCTGGTCAAGGCACATATGGGAGTTGATGCTTCCAGCTCCTCCTCACCTTCTCTCTCTCTGTCTCTCCTTTCTCTCTCTCTCTCTCCTCTCTAAAATGAATAAAAAAAATAAAAATAAATAAATAAAAGAGTGTGATGGTAACGGGGTGGGTGGGGGGGAGGGGGCGAGGAAGAAGAGAGAGAGGGGGTGGGGGAGGGGAGGGGCACAAAGAAAACCAGCTAGAAGGTGACGGAAGACAATTTGACTTTGGGTGAGGGGTATACAACATAATCAAATGTCAAAATAATCTGGAGATGTTTCTCTGAACATAGGTACCCTGATTTATCAATGTCACCCCATTAAAGTTAATAATAAAAAAAAACCCAAAGCCTGTTTTATACGACCCTTCCCCCCCCTCCTCTCTCTCCCCCCCTTTTCTTCTCGCCGCTCGCTCTTCCTCCTCTGTCATCCTCAGTATCATCAGGGTCGCCATCCCTTCTATGTATGTACCTGGCTCCTATGGTTTAAAGAACATGTTCACGTATTGTTGACCAAACCAGTTTACCCGAGAGCACCATCACAGCAGCCTCGGGAGGGAGGTCCGGGTCAGTGCTGATCTAAGATGAGAAAACACCCCCGCACGTCAGTGAAATAACGGGGTGCGGTCAGGGCAGCAGGACCTCAAACCCAGAGCGGCTGCTCCCAGCCTTCCCCACCGCCCCCCAGATAGTTCAGAGAACGTGTGGAAAATGAGGAGCGACTTCGGGTTCAGATGCTTGCTGTCGTTACCTGCCGGGTGCCTTTTTCAATGCTTTTATACGTTTACTTCTGCAGCCACACGTGTAGATTTGTCTTGTGCGCTGTGTTCGCAGCTGCCTAGCGTCAACAAAACCCTGGGCTGGTTTAAGAACCGCTCTGTGGAGGTTTTAAACCCCGAGGGGCCACCCTTCTCTGATGGGACTCTTGCATTCATTAGGATATTGGCAGTCCTCGATGACCTCTAAAGAAGCGTTTTGAATTCTTCTCAACACTTCCATGCGCTTTATTCATTCTACATTTTCCCTAGGTGCAGCTCCTAATATATCTTGAATGATTGCTTTTATTTTATTTTATTTTTAGTTACCTTCATTCTACTTTCTAGCTGCTTCTGTCTAAACACAGAGCCCTAGCTCCCCAAATAAAGAGTTCACATGATGTCCAGAGGGTGATGATAAAACTGGGTGATCAGTTTAGACTATGGCATCGCCTTCTATTTTTCCAAATTTGTACCTATTTTTAGCTACCACACCTGCAGAAGTGGAAGGGTTAGGAAATTGTTGTTTAGCACACTGGCTTTTTATTCTCTCCTGATTTCGCCATGACCCTTCTCTTTGAAACGCAGAGAGGAATTTATCCTTCGAGCCTCCCCGGGAGGCATTGGGAAGGAACCCAGAGATTAAAGAAAGGACCGGGATGGTTAGAATCACTCAGCCTCCGAGAGAAATGCAGGGACCAGGAAGAGGGCAGATAGTTTGTTATCTATCTCAGGAACAGAGAACGATGACATGCTTTAGATGGTCATCTCACTGACCTCCCTTGCCTACGTGACTAGCTGCAAGGACTTCGGCCCTCTGCACCGTTGCCGACAGCCCCGGGTCCTATCACAAGCGTCAGCAGAATGAGAGGGTGAAGGCAGATTTTGGGTCTGCAGGCAATTCAGTGAAAGACATGCAGACAGTAGTATACAGTAGTTGGTCCGAACAAAGGTGGTGGGTTCTTGTTAAGCTGATTACCAGTTAAAGGCACTCATAGTCACTTCCACCCTCATCCCTGCGTGTTGGCTTCATAGTGACGGGCGGCACGAGCTCTGCCTTGTTCTGGACACAGAAGGAATCTGGGCTTTCAAGTCGGAATCGTTTGGATGGAGAGATGTTCTTCACCAGCCCTGGCGAGGTGGCCCAGTGGGTAGGGGGTCATCCTGGTGCGTGCACCGAGGTTGTGGGTTGGATATCTGGCCAGGGAATGTATGAGAAGCAGCTAAGGGGTACACAACTAAGTAGAGCGGTGACTTGATGCTTCTCCCTCTCTCTCTCTCTCTTGTCCCCATTCCCCCCATCAAATCAATGGAATTAGTGAACTCCTCTCTCTGTTCTCTGATTTGGTCAATAGCAGCATCTTGCTCTAGTCACACCCCCCTCCCCATTACTATTTTGCCACATTTATCTCCTATGTAGCTCTCCAGGCATCCACAAACTACGGCCCCGTGGACCGCATGCGGCCCCCTGAGGTCATTTATCCGCCCCCCCCCCCCCGCCGCCCTTCCGGAAGGGGCACCTCTTTCACTGGTGGTCAGTGAGAGGAGCACTGTATGTGGCGGCCCTCCAACGGTCTGAGGGACAGTGAACTGGCTCCCTGTGTAAAAAGTTTGGGGACCCCTGCAACCAGTCTGTTTCTCTGCACCTCTCCTGTCACCATATTAGTTCAGACGACTGCCCTCTCTCGCCCGGTCATTGTAGTGACATCCTGACTGACAGCCGGGCATTCACCCGGGCTCCCTCCAGGTCATTCTGTTTTGAGAACAAGGTTGGTCCTGCCACGCTCTTGCCTCCGACTCCTCAGTTCCTCCCGTCGTCCCTTCGGTAAAGCCTGGTCCCCCGTGGTCTGGAAGCTCTATGCTCCTCTTCCTCCTTCCTGCTCAGCTGTCGCCTTCCAGAACGGCTTTGTTTTTCTCTTTATCTCTGCAATCCCTCCTCCCTGCCACCTCCCCCAGCCCTGTCCCCTTCACTGTGCCACCTGCTGTCCCTGGTTGACAGCTGCTCGTGCTCCTGCTCCGTCCCCTGGGGAGACTGACGGCTGAGGGTCCTTGTGGATCCCACGCCCTGCGGACCCCTTCCTGCAGGCTCCCCTGGGATCGTGTCTCCCTCAGTGGCCTGGTCACTCGATTCAGCGGAACCTAGTGGAACGAACATCGTAGGTGCTTGACACACTAGTGTCTTTCCCCTCGAACATTTTCCAACTGTGAATTTTACTTGAAATATTTATATTTTTAAATTTTTTATTTATTTAATTTTTTTTGTATTTTTCCAAAGCTGGAAATGGGGAGGCAGTCAGACAGACTCCCGCATGCGCCCGACCGGGATCCACCCGGCATGCCCACCAGGGGGCGACGCTCTGCCCATCTGGGGCGTCGCTCTGTTGCAACCAGAGCCATTCTAGCGCCTGAGGCAGAGGCCATGGAGCCATCCTCAGCGCCCGGGCCAACTTTGCTCCAATGGAGCCTCGGCTGCGGGAGGGGAAGAGAGAGAGACAGAGAGGAAGGAGAGGGGGAGGGGTGGAGAAGCAGATGGGTGCTTCTCCTGTGTGCCCTGACCGGGAATCGAACCCGGGACTCCTGCACGCCAGGCCGACGCTCTACCACTGAGCCAACCGGCCAGGGCCGAAATATTTATGTTTTACTGCAAAGTAATTATTTTTCTTTGTTTGGCTTTTTTAAAAAAGATTTACTTTCAGATATGATTCACTTAGGTTATGTGATGGCCAGTTTTTATTATTTTTTTCCTCCCTGTATGAAAGTCTATGGGAGAATTGGACTAAAAGGAAAGAAATTTCCTCAACTGTCAAGTCAAGCTTGTAGGAGATATTCATCTGAGAGAATGAAGTGTATTATGTTTGTACGTGACTCTCTTGATGTACAGCGCTCTGGTGTCAGGGTGGATTCTCGTTTAAAATCGCCTGAGCTCTTTCTTCTGTAGCTCTTGCCGGGACCGTGAGGTATTTGTCATTCAGTGCCCTGTGTGACTTCTGCCCCCCAAAGATTAATTAACTCAAACATGTTGATTTTCCCTTTAAAACTTCACCATAATTAGTTGCTTTAATTTAGTTATAAAGTCTTGCTTATGATCCCTCGGTAATTAAACCTTCTACTTGTCATGAAAGGCTTTCTATTTTTTAAACCTAGGTATAGTTGTTTTTTTTTTTTTTTTTTATTTAGAAAATTCAATTTAACAGGGTGACCTTGTTCACCCTGCTAGATTTCAGGTAAACATCTATATTTTAAAAGCCTATTTCAAAACAAGGCCCCTCCGTTGTGGCTTTTAGGTGACTCATTTTATCTATATTCTTTATCACCCATCAGACTTCTTGGAATGCTTCTGAAATGAGTAATACGCCGGTGGAAGCTGTTCATGTGTTCTTACTTCTTTGATCGGTTTCCACCTTTACGCCTTTCTGTAATGTGAGTGACCCGAGCGTCGCACAGCGTTTCGGGATCCAGAGAAGTGTGCGTTGGGTGTGTAGGCAGAGCCTCCAGTTATCAGGACCTGTCATGGTAGCGTGCACCATGACCAGGCTGTGTTTTCAAAAAAAAAAAAATGGTTAATGGTCATATCCGTATGTCTTAACTTTTTTTTTTTTTTTTTTTTGTTTGTTTTTCTTCTGAAGCTGGAAACGGGGAGAGACAGTCAGACAGACTTCTGCATGCGCCCGACCGGGATCCACCCGGCACGCCCTCCAGGGGGCGATGCTCTGCCCCTCCGGGGCGCCACTCCGTCGCGACCAGAGCCACTCCAGTGCCCGGGGCAGAGGCCAAGGAGCCATCCCCAGCGCCCAAGCCATCTTTGCTCCAATGGAGCCTTGGCTGCGGGAGGGGAAGAGAGAGACAGAGAGGAAAGAGGGGGGGGGGTGGAGAAGCAGATGGGCGCCTCTCCTATGTGCCCTGGCTGGGAATCGAACCCGGGTCCCCCGCACGCCAGGCCGACGCTCTACCACTGAGCCAACTGGCCAGGGCCGTATGTCTTAACTTTTAAGCAGACATTATTTACTTTTTTTTCCTAAAATATTGTCTCATTGAAATCTATCTTCCCCTTTGCTGTCCAATGGCACACCTTTAGTAAAATCCTCCCGTAAAGATTTTATTACCAAAAGTTTGGGGTCCTGTAGGACCCTACCATTATTTTATGTCTGTATACATACAACTTTTCATTCTGTTGATGGTGGATTGATTTTATATATTGAAACTTAGCACGTTTGTCTAGATCAGTGGTTCTCAACCTTTCTAATGCCGTGACCCTGCAATACAGCTCCTCATGTGGCGGTGACCCCAAACCAAAAAATAATTTCGGTGGCTACTTCATCACTGTAATTTTGCTACAGTTATGATTCGGAATGTAAATACCTGATATGCATTATGTATTTTCCGATGGCTTTAGGCGACCCCCCCGCCCCCCCCCCCCCCGGGGGTCGCGACCCACAGGTTGTGAACCGCTGGTCTAGATAAACTGGTCGATCTCTTGGTCATCTGGTTTTTCCGATCTCTCAATTCTGCCTTTCTCACTGTTTCTGCAGCCGTAATTTGGTTTGGATGACCACCCCGGCACGCATAAGGATTGACACCATTTGGTTGAATTTCCAGGATCATTCCAGTCCTTTGGTAGCGAGTGAACTCAGGCCTGAGCTAGCCAGTGCCTGGCATGCTGTTGATTGTGGTGACTGTGAATTGGTGGGGATGACGGGAATGTTCTGCACAGTGGATGGAGGAAGAGAAACTCCTTGAGAGATGCGGAGGCAGGCAGACCTGTATGTAGGACTGAGACCCTGTGGGCGTGTTTGAAGCCACCCTGCGGGTGAAGCTGGCAAGTGTCCGAAGAGGGTAAGATGTGAGAGAATGGCAGGGAAACCGAGCCAGAACTTGGATCACAGGGAGCCCGAAACTTGCCCGATCTCTGTAACTTTGCAATGGGCAGGAGTCTTGAAATGACTTCTTTGTGGAAGTCAATTGATACAAGTGTCCAATTTGCAACTGAAAAACATCCTGAGGATTCCTCTTCCCTTGATGATTTTTCTCTAATGTCTATGATGGGATAGATGGTGATTGAAGTACGTCTGTCTCCTTATATTTGTGCAATGTTTGTTCATTTCACAAGTGTTGCAGTTGGTAAGTGGCATATTTAATTGGAGTTGGAGGTATATATATACCTTTTCTTTTTTTCCAAGCAGTTTATCACTACCAATTACATTGTTTCCTCCTTTTTCCCTCCCCATTGATTTAAAACCTACTTCATCTGAAACTTGACCCTGCGGTGGATTTTGTTTGGTTCCATCGATTTGTCTTTATATCCCTTTATCAATAAATACATTTTGAAGTGTTACCCTCTTGGAATATATTTTCATGTTTATAGGGCACACCTCTCTTGTTATCTTCCGCAAATTTCCTGGCCATTACTTCGCATTTATTCTTCAGGATTAATCTTTCTGTTATTGAGTTTTTCTGTCCTTTTCGGAAATATAGTAAATCTCATTATGTATCTACGAGTATTTTTAGGTCCCTAATTTTTTTGAGATAGACCCACCATATTTCTTGGTAATGTACTTTTAGACATTTTATGTTATTATTTTTGTTGTTGTGAATGAAGCCTTCATTGCCTGTTTTTATATTGGGAGAAAAAATTTAATAACACAAATGTAGTAATTATTAGAAAAAGAATCTGGGAATGTTACAGTATTGTCATCTTTTTAAATAAAATACAAATAAAGTTGAAGATCCTTTCCCATGAGTTTTACACATGTTTTTTTTTTTGTTTTCAGTTGTGTGGGGGCCTCTTGATCAATGTTGCTGTAGACTTATCAATTTTATTGGTTTTTTTTTTTTTTTTAATTTTTATTTATTTATTCATTTTTAGAGAGGAGAGGAGAGAAAGAGAGAGAGAGAGAGAGAGAGAGAGAGAGAGAGAGATGAGAGGGGGAGGAGCTGGAAGCATCAACTCCCATATGTGCCTTGACCAGGCAAGCCCAGGGTTTCAAACCGGCGACCTCAGCATTTCCAGGTCGACGCTTTATCCACTGTGCCACCACAGGCCAGGCCATTTATTGGTATTTTTTAAGGAATAAAAGTTTTTATTAAAATTTTATTGAATCTTTGTTATTTCTGTTCTTTTATTATTTTCTTTATTCTGCCTGATTTAGGTTTATTCTATTATTCCTCTCCTAATGCTTAAATCAGATGCTTAAATCAGTTCATTGCTATTCAGCTTGTCTTCTCTTATCATTTAAGCATTTATTTATTTATTTTAAGTTCTTTTTCTATTTTATTTTATTTTTTTAGATTTTACTTATTCATTTTAGAGAGGAGAGACAGAGATGAAAGAGAAGAAGAGGGAGAGGGGGAGGGAGAGGGAGAGGGAGAGAGAGAGAGAGGGAGAGAAGGGGAGGAGCAAGAAGCATCAACTCCCATATGTGCCTTGACCAGGCAAGCCCAGGGTTTCGAACCAGTGACCTCAATGTTCCAGGTTGACACTTTATCCACTGCACCACCACAGGTTAGGCTTAGTTTAAGCATTTAAATGACAACTTTTTTCTAATACTTTTTGTTGCTTCTTAGTAGTTCTGATATGTTATCTTCATTGTTTTTCATGTATATTTTAATTATGATTTCTTCTTAAGGAATCAATGAATTGATGTGTGTTTACATGAAAAAGTGTAATTGTTTTTTGAAATACTGATTTCTAACTTAATTGCACCATGATCAGAGAATTTGAGGTGTCTTAAGCTGATTGTTTAAAAGTTGTTGAGACTTTATTGCCCAGTGTGTGGTCATTTCTTATAAATGTTTCACATTTGCATAAGATTATCTATACTCGAAGTGTTGGATACAGGGTTCTAAAAATATCAATCAGCTTGTTAATTATATTGTACAAATCTTCAGTATCTGTAATGATTGTTTTTAGACTGATTATTTAGCAATTACTGAGCGAGAGAGAGAGAGAGAGAGAGAGAGAGATGTTAAAATATTCCACTAAATGATGTATCTGTGAATTTCCCGAAGTTCTTTCAATACTTTTCTTTATAAATTTAAGTCTGTTATTAAGTAGACAGAATAATTTCTTCCTCTTTTTTTTCCCACCTCCCCAACAGATATCCACATTCCAGTTCTCAGAATTCATGATTTTTTTTTTTTTTTTTTTTTGCTTACAAGGCAAAGGAGAATTAAGGTTGCTAGTCATGTGATCTTAAAATTGGGAGAGATGATTTTTGCATTCCTGGGTGGGTCTAGTGTTATCACAGGGGTCTTGAGTGTGGAATGGGAGGTGGGGGACAGAAAAGGAAGTCAGTGCTGTGAGGTGGGCAGGCGTCCATCAGCCATTGCTGGCTTTGAAGATGAAAGGGGCCAGGAATCAAATTATGCGGGCAGCCTCTAGAAACTGGGAAAGGTGAGAAGTGGACTGCTTCCTCCCAAGAGGCTTCAGAGAGGAACCCTGCTCTTCTGAGGGCGGCTCAGTGAGTCTGGCGTCAGACTCCCTTAGTGTTCCCTGGTTCCTCTCTTTTCCTCTACCTCCCTGTCTTTCGATACGCTGTGTCTTCAGGGCGTCTCTTATAAGCATGATGTATGCAGAGTTTTTGAATTTTTTTTTTTTACCTTGTCTGACAATATTTGTTTCTGATGGGAGAAAACAGAACAATGACTTCTTATAATTATTAATATCTTTGGAGTTATTTTTTTTTACCATTGTATTTCAACCATTTTATTTTGTCCCACTTTAATAGTTATTTTAGAAGCTTTAAGTTAATTTCTAGAGAGAGTGGGAGGAAGAAGGAGAGAGGGAGAGAAACGTGGATTTGTTGTTTCACTTAGTTATGCATTCATCAGTAGATTCTTGGATGTGCCCAGACTGGGGATCGAACTTGCAACCCCATTGCTGGGACAATGCTCTAACCCAGGGGTCCCCAAACTTTTTACACAGGGGGCCAGTTCACTGTCCCTCAGACCATTGGAGGGACGGACTATAAAAAAAAACTATGAACAAATCCCTATGCACACTGCACATATCTTATTTTAAAGTAAAAAAAAACAAACAAAAAAAAAACAGGAACAAATACAATATTTAAAATAAAGAACAAGTAAATTTAAATCAACAAACTGACCAGTATTTCAATGGGAACTATGCTCCTCTCACTGACCACCAATGAAAGAGGTGCTCCTTCTGGAAGTGCGGCGGGGGCCGGCTAAATGGCCTCAGGGGGCCACATGTGGCCCGCTGGGCCGTAGTTTGGGGACCCCTGCTCTAACCAATGGTGCCATTGGCCCAGGGCTTCCCCTTTCATTTTTTTTTAAATCTCTCTATTATATGTTTTTTTTTCTCTATTATTTTGGATTTTAAAAATTATATTTCTGTTGTCTCTGGAGTGACTCTTAAAAAGTTTAATGTTTATACTTCAAGTCTTAAGATTTTATCCTAACAACCCTAGGAATTCTGGTCATTTCCCTTCCACAGTCTTATTTTCCAGTATTTTTTTGTTATCCTATCTTGGTTTACATGTAACCCCCAAATTCCACATCATCAGGAGTGTGATTTTGATATACTAGTATTTATAGATTTGTTTGGCGTCGACGATGTTTCCTATTTTCTGAGCTCCCGCTTCTTTTCCAGCCCCTCAGACCGTCCTTCCGGGTTTATGTGCTTTCCTTCTGAAACGGGTCGCCGCCTTCTCACATTTTCGGTTTTGGTTGGTCTGGAAAACATTCTTTGGCCATGGCGTTTGAAGACAGTTTTATTTGCTATAGGATTCTAGGCTAACAGTTATTTTTTCTCTCAGTATCACAAAGCTATTTTAGATTACCAGGGGTTTTTTTTGTTTTGTTTTGTTTGTTTTACTGCATCATAAAATATTCAGTTGTCTTCCGGCTTCCAGTTCTACCGTTGAGAAGTTCTCTGTGATTTGAATTGCTGCTCCTATGATCGTGTCTGTCTTTGGCATTTTGTAGTTTTATGATAATCTTTCTAGGTGAGGTTCCTTTTGGGGTTCGTTGTGTTTCCTGAGTCAGTGGGTTTATGTTTGGTATCAGGTCTGGAAGACTTTTCAGTCGTTATTTCTTCCTTCCATCACTTTCTTTGATGATTCCTATTATATGTATGTTACCACCTCTCACTCTATTCTCTCTGTCTCTTCTCTGAACCTTATTTAAAACGGAGTATTTTCTGACTATGCTTTGTGCTGAATTATGGGTAATTTTTCCTTTTTTTATCTCCTGGTTCACCAAGTTCTCTTTCCAGTTGTAGCTGATTTGCTATTTAAATGATTCTAGTTTTATTTTTAGAAGATATATTCTTTACTGTGTCAATATGCCGGGTCATTTTCAAAATATTTTGACTATCTTTTTTCCTCTTCCGTTACCTGAACATTCTATATAATATTTTAATATTTTTTATTAGTCTGATTATGTTTGCTTTTTCTAATCACCTGTATGGTGCTTTTCCCTTTAGATGTCATTATGTTTATTGTGAGTTCAAGTCTGTAGAGACTCTAATTTTAAAAATTCTGGGAGGGTTTGGTCAAGGGAGTCTTTCTCTACAGACAGTTGTCTTTTCTCTGTTACATGTTTGGAGCAGCTACCAAGGAGGGGTAATTAATCTCTCTGTTTGGCGTTTTTGGACCACATAGAAAGGGTCAAGTTTGATTTCAGTCATTTATTAACGTGAGTTTTGTGATTAGAGTTCACAAGACTTTTTTTTTCCCTACCTTCATCAAGAATCAAGACCAAAAAAAGCCAAGGTTTTTTTTGTGCCTACTTGGTGGAATGACTTTTTTTCTTTTTTTTTTTTCTAGTTCACCTTTTCATAGACAGTAAGGAGGGCCCTTTCCTTTCTCTGGCTTTCTTATCATCTTCCACCTTATCTGGGCCCAAAGTCTTCTCTCCCGACTTGAATGCAGTCCTTAAGAGTAGAGGCTCTAGGTTCTGGGACTACCAACGTAAGCCAGTTGGGGTTGGTGCTCCATCTTTTAAAAAGTTTATTTTCAGGTATAGTTGACACATTATGTCAGTTTCAGGTGGACAGCACGGCGATTAGACATTTGTCTACCTTACAAAGTGATCACCGTGGTAAGTCTGGTGACCATCTGTGTCCCCACCTGTCTGTTTCACGTTTGTTCCGCTCTGTCCTTGAAAAGGAGTCTCCTTTCTTTCTTGAGAGTTGAGCTATGAACATAAAGGGAACTTCAAATGTAATTTTTATATATTTTATTGCAGAGTTTGCTTTGGCAGATCCAAATTATTAGTCTTGTTGTTTTATTTTCTACTTTTAAAACAGTACACATTTTTAGAACGTGAACATGTATGAATGGTGTCCACCACTGCTTTCTGGGTGTATATAGTTTTTAAAAATATGTCAACACTGTATCTTATGTTTGATCTCAGATGTCCTTTTACATAATACATTTTTAGATTTATCCATATAAACATAGATAGCTATGCAACTTTTAATTGCTACCTGACATTTCTTCTTATAAATAATTATTGATGGATTAGTTATCCATTCCCTATCAGTAAGCATTTAAATGTTTTCACTTTTTTGCTGTTACCAAAAAAAAAAAAGTTCTCATGCATCTTTTTGTACCTATTTCGGAGAGTTTCTCTAATGCATATAATTAAAGGTGGAATTGGAATTCATTGATTCCATAAGGTGAGCCATTCCCATAGTCCACCTGGTCCCGTCTCTTCAACGAGTCCGTCGTGAGCAGAGAAAACACTGGGCACCGCTCAGCACGCAAAGGTCCTTGGAGTTAGCTGATGACCGAACGCAATGTGTTGGAGCCTGATTTGACAACCAGCTATGGAAGTAATCTTTTTTAAAGTAATTTTTTTAAGACATTTGTAGAAATTTGAAGATGGACTGGGAATAAGATGAATTTAAGGAGTTGTTTGTTTTGTTCGCTGTGACAGTAGAATTGTTATGTAGGGAAATATCCTTTTTTTCTTTTTTTTTTCTTTTTTTTTGTATTTTTCTGAAGCTGGAAATGGGGAGAGACAGTCAGACAGACTCCCGCATGCGCCCGACCAAGATCCACCCGGCACGCCCACCAGGGGCGATGCTCTACCTACCAGGGGGCGATGTTCTGCCCCTCCGGGGTGACGCTCTGCCGTGACCAGAGCCACTCTAGCGCCTGGGGCAGAGGCCAAGGAGCCATCCCCAGCGACCGGGCCATCTTTGCTCCAATGGAGCCTCGGCTGCAGGAGGAGAAGAAAGAGACAGAGAGGAAGGAGAGGGGGAGGGGTGGAGAAGCAAACGGGCACTTCTCCAACGTGCCCTGGCCGGGAATCGAACCCGGGTCCCCCGCACGCCAGGCCAACGCTCTACCGCTGAGCCAACCGGCCAGGGCCGAAATATCCTTATTTTTAAGAGATGCACGCTGGCGTATGTATGCATAGGCTATATTCTGATGTCTGGTATTTGCGTGAAAATAATTCACCGAAATATTGATAATGTAAGCCTGACGCGTTATTAAACATGGATGGTGGATATAAAGATTAGCATTAGACTGTTTTTGTCCTTTTCATTTGCATGCTTCTGGTTACTCCTGGTGAGATTATGCTGCTTTTTCTGCGTTCTCTGTCACTTATGTTTTATTATATCTGATGTGAATTGCTTGCTATTCCTTTACCTGGTTTTCTGTTTGGCTGCCTTTGGTAATAATGCCTTGAATTTGGGTTGACACTGTTTTCCTCGGGAGAGGGTCTGTATTTGCTGTTGCCAGTTGGGTTGACACTGTTTTCCTCCGGAGAGGATCTGTATTTGCTGTTGCCACTTGCCTGGAGGCACAACTACCTGAAAGCTACATTTAAGGAATTGTTTGCTTGAGGTTGTTGAGGACTTCCTGTTAGTGTGGCGGGAATCTGGGCCGCAGACCCGCCTGAGGCCCCCCCTGGTGGTTCTAAATTCTCTGGGAAGCACTTTCCCTTCCACTCTAATTGGTCAGACTTGTTTCTTGGCTTTTTCTCTTCAGCCCTGGGATTTCTTTCCCGTTCACCTTGACTCAGGAATCAAGGGACTGTGGGATTTCAACTTAATTTAGAGTCTCTTCCGAGATCCCATTTGTACAGACCACGGTGGGCTTTCTTGTCTGTCTCAGGCGCCCTATGTGGTCATCCACCCAGAAGCTCTGGGCCGCCAGAGTTCAAAGACCTGGTGAGAGCTCACTGTCCCCCCACCCCCCCAGTTCAGCTTTCACTTTTTGCCTGGCCAGTTTCTTAATCTCTTGCCTGATCAGAAATACATTTTAGAATAGCTTTTAAAAAAAAATTTATCTTAACATTTTTAATTGTTGTCAGTAGGTACATGGTTTAGGGTATCTGGTCTTTCATAATTCTGTGAAATGAAATCTGTGTCCTTTTCACACACCAACGGTATAGATTTTATCTCTCAAGCGTTACAGTGTGTCTGGTAGAATCCGTCCTTTCACTCTGTGACCGAGCGGCTTATCTTTTCTCATAGAGATTTTTGACATTCTTTACATGTTTTAATTATTAATCCTTTCTTATATTACACGTTCTGCCAGCCAGATCTGTTGCCCTTTTTTAGTTGTTGTTGTCACAGAGAAATTAAAATTTTGATGTCATTCAATTCATTAAGCTTTTCTTATGTGTTTTAAATTTGTATCTTTAAATAAGGAATCTTCACACCGCAGGTTGCAACATAGTTTCCGTTATCTTCTTAGTATTTGTATAGTTTTTGTTTCGAATGTATTGGTCTTCCCTTCATCTAGAATATTTTTTTTTGTAACTGATACAGGTAGGGCTTTAACTCTGTTTCCTCCAAAGGATAGCTGATTCGATTCACTGGTCCTTTCTCAGTGTGTCTGTCTGGGTCCTGGTAGGGAACAACAGATTGTGCAAGAAAACAGATCATTTGAGAAGAGTTTAGTCAAGGGACTTGCCCAACTAAGGTGTGGCTGTGTAAGGAAATCGACAGGAATTCTGTCTGACTGGGGTGCAAGCAACAAAGTACCTTTTCCCCCACGAGGCCTTACGGGAACAGAAGTGGAGAATAGGTGTTGACACAGCTGAGTGGAGACAACCAGGTGACAGGCTCTGTGGCGTTTTGTGGAGGGTTGTAGCAACTCTATAGAGTGGGAACAGTTGTGTGTGTGTGTGTGTGTGTGTGTAGGGGGTGCCAGTCAGAGGCCCAGAATGTCAGTCAACCTTGTTCTAATTCTTCATCTTCATTCCCCATTGGCGGAAACCAGCTGTAAGTCACAGGGAGCCCACTCATGTAGTCCCCACAGGGGACTCTGCCTCTTAGGGTGCAGAGTAGGATGCACACAGGCGCATCTAGAGAAGCACGTGGAAGATATTCAGCACCTCCGTGGGTTGGAGATTTTACACCTTCTTTACACCCCAAACTCTGTAACTATAGGGCGCTGTACCAGGATACCCTGGTGGGTTCTATGGGCAGATGCGCCGGGTTCGAATGCGTATTCTGTCAAGCACTAGTTGTTACTGTGGACTTTCTATGTTGTACGTTCCTTAACTGTAAAGTGGGCTTAGTAGACATGCCTACTTGAAAGGATTGTTCTGAGAAGTAAATGAGCTTACTTATGTAGTAGAGCTAGAGCCATTCCTGGCACGCGCTGAGTGTCAAGTAAATGTTACCTGTGACGGTGATGAGGATGGCAACAATGACGATGTTGAATTCAGGGCTTTTTAATTTCTCTTTTAATTCTCTTCTGTTAATTGGTTTCTGTCTCCCTGTATTAATGTTACACAAGTCTAATATAATCTATATTGTTTTTTGCATTGTTTAGTATAGATCAAACCCTTTCATTGTTCTTTGTAAGTTTTTCTTACATAATTTATATTTGGTTAGTTTGAGAATTAGTTTGTCAAGTTCCCCAAAGATTATAGTTTGAATTTTGATAGGGATGGGGATTACAAGTATCAAAAAGAATTTGTTAAAAACGGACATCTTTACAATAGGGTCTTACCAGTTTTGAACAGTGTATCTTTTCATTTATTCAGACTTCTTTTAAGTCCTTTAGTGTAAAGTTTTATAGTTGACTTCATGAAGATCTTGGACATTTCTTTTAGCTTTATACCCACTTCAGTGTTTATATTGTTTTTTTTTCTATTAGATTCTTTTTTTTTTTTTTTTTGTATTTTTCTGAAGCTGGAAACGGGGAGAGACAGACAGACAGACTCCCGCATGCGCCCGACCGGGATCCACCCGGCACGCCCACCAGGGGGCGACGCTCTGCCCACCAGGGGGCGATGCTCTGCCCCTCCGGGGCGTCGCTCTGTTGCGACCAGAGCCACTCTAGCGCCTGGGGCAGAGGCCAAGGAGCCATCCCCAGCGCCCGGGCCATCTTTGCTCCAATGGAGCCTCGGCTGCGGGAAGGGAAGAGAGAGACAGAGAGGAAGGAGAGGGGGAGGGCTGGAGAAGCCAGATGGATGCCTCTTCTGTGTGTCCTGGCCGGGAATCAAACCCGGGACTTCTGCACGCCAGGCCGACGCTCTACCACTCAGCCAACCGGCCAGGTCTATTAGATTCTTAAATGGGCTATTTTGGAGGTATCAGAAAGCTATTGATTTTTGTGTTAACCTTGTATGTGGTCCACTTGCCAAAATTTCTTTTTTTGTTGTTGTTGATCTTATAGGTGAATAGTCATATTGTTTGTGAATTATGGTAGTCTTTTACTTTGCAATATTTATAGCTCTAACTTTTGTTTATCTTATTGCAATACCCAGGTCAGTATAATGTCGGCTTGTAGCAGGTAGAACAGATCTTTTTGTTCTAATCCTCCTTTTAACGGATGTTTCTAGTATTTTACCATTGAATACAAAATTTTCTCTATAAATTCCTGATCTATATTCTTTATCCAGATTTGTTCAGCACTTTTGTTAGGAATTGGAGTTGAATATTATCAAAAACATTTCAGCCTCTCCTTGATGACCGCATGATTCTTTTCTCCTGTAATATGTTAATGTAATAAAT
The DNA here is from genome assembly GCF_036850995.1 of Saccopteryx leptura. Taxonomy (NCBI): domain Eukaryota; kingdom Metazoa; phylum Chordata; class Mammalia; order Chiroptera; family Emballonuridae; genus Saccopteryx; species Saccopteryx leptura. The sequence continues at coordinate 193,751,209 of NC_089508.1, read as the reverse complement.
TCGTTGGGACTTATTTTCTTTCCCCTCTTTTATCAATGACATATATTTATATACCTTGGGTAAACCCCACATGGTCACAGCACTTGACTAACTTTTATTCTTTAAAATAATTATTTTAAAAATGTGACCTTTATGTTCATAAATGCTTTTTCCGTCTAAGTTTCTGTTCTCATACTTACCCAATTATGTTGGCCTCTTAAAATATTTTAGGTAGTTTTCTTTACCCCTCCCTCCCTCCCTCCCTCCTTTCTTTCTTCCTTCCCTCCTTCCCTCCATCCCTCCTTCCCTCCTTCCTTCCTTCTTTTCCTCCCTCCTTTCCTCCCTCCCTTCCTCCTCCTCCCCCTCCTCCCCTTCTTCTTCTTCCTCTTCTTCTTTCTCCTCCTCCTCCTCCTCCTCCTCTTCTTCTTCTTCTCTTTTGCTTTGTCCTAAGACACTTTATAAAAACACGACAATTATCTATTCCTTGAATACTTAGAAAGCTTTTCCAGAAACTGTGTGAACTTAGTGCTTTTTTATTCTTTATAGAGCTAAATCATTATGATTTTAGCTTTTTTCTATGACTATTTGGTCTGTTCATGTTTTTTTTTTATTCATATGAAAGTTTTAGTACATATTTATAGTATTTCATCCATTTGCCTAGGTTTTAAAATTAATTAAAGTTATATGGGGAAAAGTAAAAAAGAAAATCTCTTCCAAAGCAGAAGTTACGTTCCCTTTTCTATTTTTAGTGTGGTTTTCTTGTACTAACTCTTTTTTTTCTTAGACTTGCCAAAACTTAGCCAGTTTTGTTGATTGTTTCAAAGAACCTGAGCTTCCAATGTCCTAGTATTTTTGTTTTGTTTCCCAATTCATTTCTTCTTTTATCTTCAGTCATTTATTCTGTATTCCTTTTTTGGGGTTTATTTGTGAAGTTTTTTTTTCTCATTTGCTGAGTTAAAAACTAATTATTTTCCATCTCTTGTGTTTTCTAATAAATGCATCTTGTGCTGTGATCGTCTTATGACCTTGCTTTGGGCTGTTTCCCAGTCTTTATTCTGTAAACTGTAATTGCTGTTTTTTGTGTGAAAGAAGTGGAAATTTTTCTTTTATTTCTTATTCCAAAATACAGGTATAAGTATGGTTTTACACTTCAATAGATAAGTAGTTTTTTTCATAACTGTGTTTTAATTTTATTCCATTCCATTTATTTAACAAGCTGTGTATAGATTCAATTTTTTTTTTTTGGATTTGTGAATATATTCTTTTGTCCTAATATTTGGTCATTTTTGTGAACATGTCACTTGTGTTTGATAAGAATGTACATTATTCTCTGCTGCTCTTAACTGTCTTATTCCCTTTCAATCGCTCCTTGTATTTTATCAGTTGGACATATTAAAACCATCATATGAAGTGCGTAAAGGTGATATTTGCTTTGCAGATGTTGTATCAGTGAGCCCTTGATGGTCGTAGAACAGGGGCATGCCATTTTTTTTTCTGGTAAAGGGACAGACACTAAATATTTTAGGTCCTTGTGAGCCAGATGGTCCTGTCACAGTTACTTAACTCTGTCACTGTTGCGTGAGAGCGGCCTCAGATGATATGTGTATGAGCGCGTGGCTGTGTGTTAATAAAACTTTACTTATGAAAAATGTGGCTGTCTGGCTTGTGGTGGCGGCGCAGTGGATAAAGTGTCAGCCTGGAAATGCTGAGGTCGCCGGTTCAAAACCCTGGGCTTGCCTGGTCAAGGCACATGTGAGAAGCAACTACCTCTGAGTTGATGCTTCACACTGTAACCCCCACCCAGCCTTTCCATCTGCCTCTCTTTCAAATTAATAAAATCTTTTTTTTAAATTATTTATTTATTTATTTATGTATTTATTTATTTTTATTTCTTCTGAAGCTGGAAATGGGGAGAGACAGTCAGGCAGACTCCCGCATGTGCCCGACCGGGATCCACCCGGCACGCCCACCAGGGGCGACGCTCTGCCCACCAGGGGGCGATGCTCTGCCCCTCTGGGAGGTCGCTCTGCCCCGACCAGAGCCACTCTAGCGCCTGGGGCAGAGGCCAAGGAGCCATCCCCAGCGCCCGGGCCATCTTTGCTCCAATGGAGCCTTGGCTGCAGGAGGGGAAGAGAGAGACAGAGAGGAAGGAGAGGGGGAGGGGTGGAGAAGCAGATGGGCGCTTCTCCTGTGTGCCCTGGCCGGGAATCGAACCCGGGACCTCTGTACGCCAGGCCGACGCTCTACCACTGAGCCAACCGGCCAGGGCCTCAAATTAATAAAATCTTAAACAAAACAAAACAAAGCAAAAACACGTGGCTGGCCAAAATTGACCCACTGGTCTTAGTTTGGCAAATCCCAGTCTAGCAGGATTGTGAGACTGCAATTTAGATATTATCTTTTTGTAATATCATTTGTGTCTGTTAACCTTTTTTGGTAGTGATTTGTTGGAAATTCGTACAATTTTACCCATGGTTTTGTTATTTCTGGCATTCTTTCTCTTGAATCAGTATTAAAAAATCCTTATTTTTTTTTATAAAGCACTCTACTCAGTATTAATGCAGGCATTCTCGGCAACAGGGGTCGGGAACATTTTTGGCTGAGAGAGCTACGAACACCACATATTTTAAAATGTAATTCCGTGAGAGCCATACAACGACCCGTGTACGTTATGCATTATCCAATAAAAATGTGATGTTGTCCCGGAGGACAGCTGTGATGGGCTCCAGCCACCCGCAACCATGAACCTGAGCGGCAGGAAATGAATGGATTGTAATACATGAGAATGTTTTATATTTTTAACGTTATTACTTTTTTTTATTAAAGATTTGTCTCCGGGCCAGATGCAGCCATCAAAAGAGCCGCATCTGGCTCGTGAGCCATAGGTTCCCGACCCCTGTTCAACGAGGACAATATTGTGAAAGTAGGTGGGTTGGGAGAGTCAAAAGAAATTATCTCAGAAGTTATCACGGTTCTTGGCCTTCTAACGCTCAGTCCTACCAAACGAATTCTTACCCCTTAGCATTTAATTTCATGGGCAAGGTGTTGATTAGGAAAGGTTCCTTAGGGGCATGATAATGAAAACATGGTAAGACATTCCGATTTAGTACTATTTCCTGACTGTAATGTTCTTTGAACTTTTGGTAGTATCTGTTTGTTAGGTTACAGATGTTGCTTACTCCTGCTGCTGCGTGTTACGTTTCTCGAATTGTTCTTTGTTAGACTGGTGAGCGGCTCCTCTCCCTCACCCTCTCCGAGGAATCTCTCTTGGGTTAGTTTTCCACGTCAACTCTTGTCTAGATTCATCTACTGTGTCCGTCAAGTCATGGTGCACTTTTGACCGGTCATAGGAAAGCAACAAAAGACCATAGAAATGTGAAATCTGCACCAAATAAAAGGAAAACCCTCCCAGTTTCTGTAGGATGATGTGGCAGCATGTGCGCATGCGCAGATGATGATGTAACACCGTGTATACAGCAGAGCAGTCCACGGCCATGCCAGTCGAGATGTGGACGGTACAGAGGAAAGTTCAGTGTGTTCTGTGGCTCGCTAAATCCGAATCCGTGACCAAAGTGCAACGTGAATATCGGTGCGTTTATTACGAAGCACCATTACATAGGAATAACATTACTCGGTGGGATAAGCAGTTGAAGGAAACCAGCAGTTTGGTGGAGAAACCCCGTTCTGGTAGGCCATCAGTCAGTGACGAGTCTGTAGAGGCTATACGGGATAGCTACCTAAGGAGCCCTAAAAAATCTGTGCGTGAGCCCACATCGAACTGCACTGAATAGGTATGAAACTGGGAGAGTTTTCCTTTTATTTGGTGCAGATTTGACATTTCTATCATCTTTTGTTGCTTTCTTGTGACCAGTCAAAAGTGCACCATAACTTTACGGACACATTGTAGTTTTATTTTGCTTATCATTGCTCTTTGCTGTCTGATATCTTTAATTGAGTAGTTTTTATTCTGCCTCCCGTTTTCCTACGTTTATGCTGTATCTTTTCTTCTGATTGTATCTTTTCTTCTGATACAAATCTGGCTACCTTTCTGTTTCCTTTTCTTTTCCTATCTCTACTTTTCCTGTCTTTGCTTTGTATTTTTTAGTATGCAGTGTTCTTACTGTTGTTGTTTTCTAAAGATTCTGTAACTGCTTCTTCAGCTTCTTTGTTTGAGAAGTTACCTAGTATCTGAGGAGAATTAAAAACTTTTTAACCTATTTTTGGTTTATATTTTTGTCATGAATTTTAGTTTTTATTACATTATCTTCAAAGAATGAAAGCTCTGTAATTTACGTCCTTTAGAATTGAGGCTTAGTCTGTGGCATAGTATGTAATCAAGGCTTATAAGCGTTCCATGATCACAAAACGATTTCTGGAAGTCCATTACAGTGATCATAAGTTAGGAGGCTTTCAGCTACAGGTAATGGGAAACCAGCTGAAAGTGGCTTAAGCAGGAAGGTAATTTATTATTACATAAGAAATCCTGAAGTAGGGTAATTCTAGGGATTGTTCACTGGGGGCCTCAATCACATCATCAAAACCTTGAGTTTCTTCTGTTTTTTGTTTTGTGTGTGTGTGTGTGGGGGGGGGGTTTGTATTTTTCTGAAGTTAGATGCGGGGAGACAGTCAGACAGACTCCTGCATGCGCCCGACGGGATCCACCCGGCATGCCCACCAGGGGGCGATGCTCTGCCCATCTGGGGCATTGCTCTGTTGCAACCAGAGCCATTCTAGCGCTTGAGGCAGAGGCCACAGAGCCAACCTCAGCGCCCGGGCCAACTTTGCTCTAATGGAGCCTCGGCTGCAGGAGGGGAAGAGAGAGACAGAGAGGAAGGAGGGGGGGAGGTGGAGAAGCAGATGGGCGCTTCTCCTATGTGCCCTGGCTGGGAATCGAACCTGGGACTCCTGCACGCCAGGCTGACGCTCTACCACTGAGCCAACCGGCCAGGGCCTGTTTCTCCTGTTTTTTTCACTCTTTCATCTGAGCGTGGCACCTGGGGCCTGTCCTCCTAGGCTGGCTCGCCTAAAGGTTTCGGGACGGCTCTCACGTGACCAGAGGCTCAAAGAGGCCAGGTTAGCGCCTGTGTGTGTGTGTGTATGCATGTGGACAGAAGGCCTTCCCAGAAACTACTTGTGGACCCGCCAAGCCCTTGAGATGACCAGAACCACGCTGCAGGCTCACTCCTGTCCAGTCATTGGGAATGTCACCACTGTGGGTAGGAAGTGCAATAGTAATGACTTGATACTTGAGGGTGAGTCAGGGCTGGGGGTGCAGAATGGACAGTTGTCTGACACACATAGACCCTGGGCCAGAGTGAAGCTGGGCAGGGCGTACGCGTGTGTCTGAGGGCCGTGTGGGCAGGGTGGGCAGGACGGGATGACTGGGCGGGACACCAGGTTGTCCGCACCGTGGAACACGTTATCAGCTGTGACGCCGCGCGAGCAAGCCACACATGTCACTGTGAATAGTCCTTCCTTCCGGTGTGACCCGACAGGCGTCTCTTTGGCTACGAACAGTAGAATTTATCCTGGAAAGTTTGATATGATCTTTCTCTTTAATAATTACTGCTTCTCTGGAAAGTGATTACTGTAAGATTCTCTTTCCATTACTGTGAGTGTATCATATATATTTTTTTTTTGCTGTATTCTTTATCATTTAGAATCTTAGGGTTTTCGCAGACCCGGATTATTCTTTCTTGTTCATCTGGTGCTGAGCACTGGATTTCAGAAACTAATTATTAGTCATAAAAATAAAAGTTCATGTCTGGAGATTGAAGGGTAACTCCAGAGGTGATTAGCTACCTAGTTTTTTTTTTATTAAAATGTTATTTTTTCCCCCCCGCATATTTGTAATACAGGGAATGTTTCTAACGTGAAATAGAAAGAAGTTTTATTTTAAGGCAACATATAAAAAATAATTGGTTGAACAGCATTCTGTGAATACAGATGAGATCGTCCTATTAAAATTTGATCAGAAAATATATATGTGATAATGCAGCAAGATTCATGCCAACTAATGACTAGTTCAAGTTTATTTATAATGCTGAGTAATGGGAAGTTGTAGTGTCACTGAATGAGCCCTCTCATGAAGAAATGATACTGCCAATTACACATAAAATTAGTCAAGGGCTAATACGTTTGGATAGCTCATTGTTAAGATGAGTACTTTTATTCCTCTTATGCTTACTGGTCATTTATTTATTTTCATTTTTGCCGAAAGAGGACACAAAAATAATGTCACTTCAAACTGCAATTATTTGTCCTGATGTTTAGATGTAGGTACCAATGAAGTAAAAAGAAATCTGTCTTAAGTAAAAATTTAACTAATTAGTACAGTGTCTCTTACAGCTGTCAGACCTGTACCCGCTGGGTTCTGTACTTTGCATCAGGGTAATTTAATATGAGTTCTGGATTATTATTTTCATGGGAAACAGGCATATTTTAAGCTAATAGCGCTTTATCACTGATACCAATTAACCGAAGCAAAATGAATTCCAAGGATTTGTATTTCTTTCTCTTTTTAAAAATTTTTATTTCTTATTATCTCTTTCTGGATTGTTTTTTTTTTTAATTTATTGATTTTAGAGAGAAAGGAAGGAAGATTGATTTGAGAGAGAGAGAGAGAGAGAGAGAGAGAACATCCATCTGTTGTTTCATTTATTTATGCATTCACTGGCTGATTCCTGTAGGTGCCCTGACTGGAGATCGAACTCGCAACCTTGGAATATCAGGACGATGCTCTAACCCAGTGAGCCACATGGCCAGGACCAGGGTATATCGGTTTTGTTACTCTTGGGGAGGTGTATGAAATCTGGCCTAGGTATCGTCTCTGGCATGGAACAAATTTATTCATTAATTCAACAAATATTTGTTGTCTCTGACTGCCAGTCATTCTGTCTTTTTTTATTCATCATTTTAAAGACTGCCATTTTCTTTTCTGATGATATTTCTCTAGAGACCTTATTCTGTGTGGAAAATTTACCAGATAGACTGTTACGGCTCCCCATGACCTCCGCTTAACTATCTGTCGGGTATGGGATTCATCGTGGACGTGCGTGCGAGTGAAGGCGATGCCCAGACACCGGCGACTTGGAATGGCTAGCGAGTAGGAAACCGCTGCCCGCGCCCACATCTCTGACGCGGGTGGCCTGTGAGCCTCTCCTCCTGTCTACCAGCCTCAGATATGCAGGGGGCCCCGTCCCCACACTTGGGAAGCCTCCCCAGGGCAGGCAGGAGCTTCCTTTGGGTCTGGAAAGTGGTTGAAGAGTCTTCTCTCCCACTTCCTGGGGCTTTCTTGGAACTCGAGGAGAAGACTTACGAGAGGGGTGGATTCTCCCCGTCCCTTGCTCCCGCAGGCAGATTTGCTTCTGTTTCTTTAGCATTGAGCCTGGTGTAGCATTCGTCCTGGGGCCCCGAAGTGCAGATGCAAAGTGACCACCATCAAGAGGTCGGTCTCTTTTTTTTTTTTTGCATTTTTCCAAAGCTGGAAACGGGGAGGCAGTCAGACAGACTCCCACATACGCCCAACCGGGATCCACCCGGCATGCCCACCAGAGGGCGATGCTCTGCCCATCCGGGGCGTCGCTCTGTCGTGACCAGAGCCATTCCAGCGCCTGAGGCAGAGGCCACAGAGCCATCCTCAGCGCCCGGGCCAACTTTGCTCCAATGGAGCCTCAGCTGCGGGAGGGGAAGAGAGAGAGAGGAAGGAGAGGGGGAGGGGTGGAGAAACAGATGGGTGCTTCTCCTGTGTGCCCTGGCCGGGAATCGAACCTGGGACTCCTGCACGCCAGGCCGATGCTCTACCTCTGAGCCAACCGGCCAGGGCCGTCGGTCTCCTTTTCGTTGAGCTCCGTGCACCTCTGCTCCAAGCCTGGCGTTACTCCGCTTTGTAGATGACGGGAGGAAGAGAACAGGACTCTTGTTTTGGTTGCGTGGTAGATGTTCAAGCATGTGCTCATGGAATTTCATTTCACGTGTGTGTATAGCCTTCAGTGAGCAGGACGTCCGAGTCTCGCTGGTGGGGGGGGGGGGCGCGGGGGGGAAGAGCCACTTTGGTTTCTGTTCAGATGTTTCCCACGTTGACTGTGTTGCAGCGAGCAGGGTCAGCGTACCTTCAGATCAGAAGAGCACAATGTGCAGGACTGCAAATACCATAGACGCCTGTACGGTGTCCTCGAGGACCCCGCGTGCCGAGGAGCCCCTCTGGCTTTCAGCAGCAGGAACCCCCGGGGCTCTGAGGTCCGTGGGGAGCCTGTGTGACTTCCGATACTCAGACAGTCTGCTCCAGCCAAGTCATCAGGGCCTCTGCGGTGGAATCCAGGCATCACCATGCGGCCAAACCACTGGTTTAGAGCTTTGAACAGTGCCGTTGTGCTGTTTTATGGTAGATGTTACAGAAAAACGTTGTTGAATTGCCTATAAAGTGAATTAAAGATTAGAACGTTTCTTTTTTTCCCCCCATTCATAAACCATTGTGATAGCAGTGTTAATTACCATAGAATTATCTCATTGTGCCTGATGAGATTTACTTAGAAGACAAAATAAACCTATAGCTACATCTCTCCTGGTTTTTTTTTTTTTTTTTGGTTTTTTTTTTTTTTTGCAGCTACTCTTTAAGGCAGTACACACATTCTTAGCTGAGGTAGGACTTTAAATATTGCCTCTTTGCTCCACTGAAAGTAACACAAGTATTATGGCTTTTTAAATGAACCAGAGCAATAAATCCAACATTGTTTGCCAGCCAAATACTTTTTTCCTCATATGCCAACTATTATGTAATCAAAGTACAAAGTAGCCGTTTAAAGATTCCTTACTCCTGAAAGGATTTAAACTTAAGAGTTAGAAGTAGTAATTAGCATAGGTAAAAGTATCTTATTGACCATCATTTGGTTGACGCCGTGAATACAGGTGCTCTGCTGAAACATTACGGACATTAAAAATCCTCTATCCATATGGAGCTCATTAGCTTTTTTTTTTTTTTTTTTCCAATTCACATCGACTTCCTGTTGGCTTCTGGATATGACTCAAGGTGTTGGTTTAATTTTCAAAGCCAGATGTGAGTTGGACGTTTGGCAGGAAAATCCAAATTTCCTCTAATAGATCATTTTTTTGGGGGGGAGGGGGGACTTAAAACATAACAAAACAGTAATAACTGCTTATTTAAATCTAGAGCCTTTCCAAAAGTCTTTTCTGTTCATCTCAAACTTTCTTCTCTGCTAGAATTGTTCATTATGTATATACGAGGGTATCTGTGTGAGTTAAAGAGTGGTGTCTTATTAATTAGAAAAGCTGGTGCCTGGACAGATGTATCTGTGGGACGGGGCGGCCTTCCCCAAAGGAGTGTGCGGATACAGACGTCGCACGGAGCTCTCCATCAGTGTCCTCCCTCCCTCCCGCCGCTGTCTGGATCCTGCCTCTCAGCAGTTCACAATAACGAGTTCGCCTGGTGGCTTTCTGGTTGACGGATGTTCTGTTTGTTACATAACATCCTGATACCCTATTAAGACTGTAATTATAAAACCGAGTCCCGACTCATTGACAATCATGGCAAACCGAGCGCTGCAGCTGTGGAAACTCGCTCTTCTTGATTAAACATAAAATGTAATGCGGCCTTTAGCTGACTAATGACTAAAAATTTTTATATTTAAAATATGAGCCAAGCAAACACTGGGAATTTAATTGAGATTCCGAGGAGTGAGGAGCTTGTGCGTGTACCGGATTCCAAGTGGAGACTGAACCCCGTCCGTCCGTCTGTCCACCTGCCTTCCTAACGACCTATTGTTTGTTTATCCGTCCTGACATTACTCGAGAGCCAGGACTCTACCTGAGGGTTTAATCTTTGGATTGAGAGCCTCCGTCCGTGGAGTTATTGTATCGTTCAGATTTTAACGCGGCTGACAGATTTTATTTTCAAGAAATAGAACTGAAAATACGACTTCTGGTGTCATGTGCTGTCGTCTCCTCCCCATTCCAGAGTATCGTTTCCTTTATTTCTAATTTACACACATTTACCAGGAAGTGCCCAGATGGATAAAATAGTCCTCATTAATCAGGAGATGTGATTTTTCTAGGGTTACGATGTAACTAAGTGAAGGAGAATGCTACAATGGATCGAATGAATCTTGTCTCCATGAGTCAGAGCTCTTGCTACACCCGGGGCTTTTCAGTTTGAGTTTGATCCTTGCAAGGTTAAAAGAATTATTCCTGTGTCCGCTCACCCGTGCCATCATCCTTTCTCACTGACGACGGAGCCCCCTGCGACTTGCGGACCGTTGAATTTGCCCTGGTGGGTCGGTCTGAGTCTGTCTCTGGGTGGAATGGCCAGGTGGAGTTGTTACAAAGCCTTCTGCCCCAGCTCTCCAGTCTGAGCGGGAAATGTCAGCGGAGGCAGCTCACAGGTCCTCAGGTGTCCCAGCGGTCTGCGCTAGCCCGCGCAGGCAGAAGAGGAAGCTCTGGGCACAGGCTGTTCACTGAAAGAGTCCACTTCTTGATTATAAATACGTCGTTGAATTTGGAAGAGCTAGATTGTGTAGTGAGCCTTCATCCCATGTATTGAGAGGTCAGACTTGCTCCAGGAACCAAGGAGGAAGCAAATATCACCACCCTTTCCTCCCTCCAGCATTCAGAATCGCCATTATAAAGTCTTTTTCTTATTGCATGGGGCGAACATTCTTACTCCTTAGTCTTGACTCAGTTGTTGTTTTCTTCTTTACTTTATATATGATTTTAATGTACTTTGCTATATTGTTGTTCTGTTTTTGTCCGGGTTAAAGATAGGTGTTCAGAGGGGGCCCTGGGCCTGCAGAAGAGGGGAGGGATGACTCTAGTGGCCTGGGGACATTATTTAGGGTGGTGGTTAATAGCTGCGTTCCTGGTCACTTCTAAGGGTCTATTGTAACGTTATGTCATACTAGGAAAACTAGTGTGAGGAAATGATCCATGCATGAAAAAGGGTCATGTTTCGTATACTTCATTAAAGAGAAAGGAGAATATATTGGGAAAGCCACCAAGGTTACAACAATTGTCATCTAATCTTGAAGTGACGAGAGCAAGTGTTTCTCAGGTTCACCTGGTGGATCATCCCGTGTACCGGTGACGTCGCACTATTTAGAGATGACGACAGGTGCTTCATTTGGGAACATTGTTCATGGGCAAGAAGGGACACGAGGACTTCTCATGGGTCGCAGGCTTCCACATGTGTCTTCATCTCCCTCCCTGCCACTTGACCGCTCCCCTGGGGTCCAGACCATTATTTCTTATGGGTCAAGGCTTAGCCCTGGCCGTCTCTCCTCATGGAACCTGAAACCTCACGTGACATCTTATGTCTCAATTTCAATTGATAAATTCCCCCCCCCCAAAAAAAAAGTGTACAGAATTAGAATATATCATTTTCTCAGTGGCCCGCCACTATACAATTAAATAAGATTTTTAATGGGAAAATGAAATTACTGATAAAAATTTTTTCCACAGAATACAAACAGTATGACAGCAGTGGTTAAGGACTTGGGCTCTGGAGGCATGTGGCTCAGTCTTTCTTGAATTCCTGCCTTAGCTCAGAGCTAAGTAGCTGTGGGACCTCACCTTTCTGTCAGCCCTGCCTCCCGACATCCCTAACGCGGGCGTGATACGGCCCCTGCCTCACAGGGTCGCTGCAGGAGCAAAGAGGTCACGAATCTGTAGCTTCAAGGACAGTGTCTGCTGTCCTCTGTATCTTAGCTCTGGTTGTTCTCGTCACTTTTGACCTCATTTTTTTGTAGCTATATTTGTAATTCCCACAGTTTATTTAGAGGATTCTGAATAAGACGAGTCTAAGTTTCTACTACTTGTTAGGATATCAAGTCCTAATTTTTTTTTAAAACATTTTAAGCATTATAGAAAAAGGATGTCAGTACCCACTTTATTTTGTTTTGCCTCCTAATTGTGAAATATAGAAAAGAGCATTAACGAACGAGTTAATTGGAACAGGTGGCCTGACGGAGGTGAACATTTTAAAACGGCGAGAAATCAGGTCAGGTATAATATATTGAGTTACATTCAGTAAACTTCAAAAAACAGTGAGTTTTCACACGTTGACCTTCTCTGTTTTATGAAGAATGTCTTTATTCTGAATATTCTGCTTCTCGGTTCAGTTTTATTGGTTACATTCCGGGAGCGTGAAGAACGGCCCCACCGGTGAGTTCATTTAGCGTAGTGAAGGGTAGACGAATTCAAGCTGAATTTGGCTAATTCTTTTCCTACAGACTAGAAGATGAAAATCCTCTTCCTCACACAGTTAGGTGAGCAGTACCTGACCAGAGAGAGAGAGAGAGAGTCCTCTTCAGAGGTCACCTGATTTCATCGTGGCTGCCAAGCAGGGTGACAGTCTGGGAGCCCACAGTCGAGTTTCTGCCCCTTCCCATTCTCAGCGTGGGAAAACGACCTAATTATTGTTGTTGGTCGGTCGTCTCATTTTTTCCAATGGAAAAAATGCTACCCACAATGAACACGTTTGAGTGTTAACATCAGGGGTCCTCAAACTTTTTACACAGGGGGCCAGTTCATTGTCCCTCAGACCGTTGGAGGGCCGGACTATAAAAAAAACTATGAACAAATCCCTACGTACACTGCACATATCTTATTTTAAAGTAAAAAAACAAAACGGGAACAAATACAATATTTAAAATAAAGAACAAAGTAAATTTAAATCAACAAACTGACCAGTATTTCAATGGGAACTATGCTCCTCTCACTGACCACCAATGAAAGAGGCGCCCCTTCCGGAAGTGCGGCGGGGGCCGGATAAATGGCCTCGGGGGGCCGCATGCGGCCCGCGGGCCGTAGTTTGGGGACCCCTGGTTAACATCATTCTAATAGGACTTCCCCAGAAGGTACTTATTTCTAAGGCTTCATTTTCATCTGTGACTTACCGAAAAAGAGAAACCACAAAAAAAAAAAAAAAAAAAAAAAAAAACTTCTGCCAGCGTGTTTACCTCTGTGTGAGGACAGTTTATTTTTCCAATGACTTTGCCCTGAAGGTGGGCATCCCGGCGCTGAAATCGTGAACGAGAAGCCCACGCAGGGGACAGGTGCTGGTGGATTGGTGTGAATAGATAAGAGTATTTTTGGGGTGAATGTATGTCAGGCTGCCCACTCTTTCTTGCATTTGGTTTTTTATTCTTCGGTGGATGATGTTGATCGCCCTTCGTAGCGCTCTCTGCCTCGGCCACCCCGGCACCTTTCTGATGACGGCGTCATCGCTTCGCGGTCATTGCTATTCCGGAGCGAGCTTCTGACGCAGCGGGAGTGAGATGATGTTCCGAAATTGCCAGATAATACCGTAGATGATCTTCTTGTCTCAATCTGTAACACATCCTCACAGAAATAACATTTAATTATGGTAATATCCTTCCTGATATCGGGCACAGTGTGGTGCCTGTTAAGATGATATTGTTTAGTAAGATAGAGTAAAATGTAAAAAAAAAAAAAGATGGTTTAACAACGGAGGAATAAAATCATATACCTGAGAGACTGTGGAGAGCTTCTGATTTTGTGTTCTTTCTTTATTCCCCAAATAAAAATGCAACCAATGATTTGACTGACAAATGCTGTCAACACCATCTGATTCCCTCCCTGCACCTCCTTATCCCTGATGGGGTTCCTCTCAGACACAGGGGCTCCGAGGTTAGGGAGCTTCTGGATGTGACACTTTTTCCAAAGTCTTCCAGTGACAGATGCAGCGACCTTATCATGCAGACAGCTCTATCCAGTTTGACAGGCCAGCCATCTGGCTTATATCGATCATCATTGATTTAAAGAAACCAGCTCTCCGAAAGTTGGTCATTTAAAAACCCCTTAGGCTAAATCGGCCTTCGGTTAATTTGAAATTCTAAAACCTTTATTCTTGACACTGGTTTTGGACTCACATGCAGAATGAAGCTTACTTAGTTTCTTGTTTCTGTGAGGTTTTGGGGGTAAAGAAACTCATAGCCTGCCTTAGAAAAAAAACCCATAAAATTTCTATAAAGAATATATATAATATATATTTGCATTTTTCCGAAGCTGGAAACGGGGAGGCAGTCAGACAGACTCCCTCATGCACCTGACCGGGATCCACCTGGCACGCCCACCAGGGGGCGATGCTCTGCCCCTCTGGGGCGTCGCTCTGTTGCATCCAGAGCCATCCTAGCACCTGAGGCAGAGGCCACAGAGCCATCCTCAGTGCCCGGGCCATCTTTGCTCCAATGGAGCCTTGGCTGCGGGAGGGGAAGAGAGAGACAGAGAGGAAGGAGATGGGGAGGGGTGGAGAAGCAGATGGGCGCTTCTCCTGTGTGCCCTGGCCGGGAATGGAACCCGGGACTCCTGCACGCCAGGCTGACGCTCTACCACTGAGCCAACCGGCCAGGGCCTATAAAGAATATTTTAAACTCTAAAGGGCTATATATATATATGAAAGTGTACGCACATTGGATTTATGTCACGCTGAGATTTTGCAAAAGTTGACAACGTCGAGCACCAGGGTGTTACACAGACTGGCTTCTTCCTCTACCAGCTTTCTAGATGCCTGCTCATTACCTACCCTGAGTCTCTTGAGTCTGTAAAATGGGGTGATGATGGGACCCTATCTCATTGCATTGTCAGGAGAATTCAGTGAAACAGTGCATGCCAAGTGCTTAACACGCTGCCCTAGCACGTTGTATGGGAGAAATAAAAGATTGATTTTAGCACGGATTACTATCTATTTCTGATGACCAGCGGCTGCCTATTCAAAGCCATTACTTTTTTTCTTCACCCCTTTCTACTTTTTTACACTCCGTGGAGAGCCTCATCCGCAGGCCAGACCTCAGCTGTCGTTTGTGTGCTGACGGCTTCCGCGGGGTTATCGCCCACCCGGAGCTCCCGGTCGGGCCCCTCCGAAAGGCACGTCCTGTCCTGTCCTGTCCTGTCCTGTCCTGCCATAGGCAGAGGACGGGCCACAGGGCAGGGGAAGATCAATTCTGAAATGAATACCATTGATCTGGAGACCACTCTTTCTTTCCTTTTCTCTTTTTGGAGACAACTTTTATTGGTTAATTGATAATATGTGGAAATCCAGAGTTTAATTACAATGTAAGTAGTGTCTTATACTTTGCTGTTTAAAATCCAGTGTTGCATAGTACACTAGAATATGGATAAATTTTAAAGTCATGTCCCTTCCTACCGCTAACTCTTGGTTATTATGAGACCTCTGGAATTATGGGTTTTGGAAAACCTCATTTTCTGAATTGGCCGGATTTGTACTCAGCGCAACGTTAAATGATTTAAGATCGACGTCTTTCCAAATTTATTTTATGGTTTAATTTAATTTAAAAATGGACAGTGACGTATGTAACACAAAGTTGCATAAGTGACTTTCAAGCTACCTACTCATTTTTGCGTTTAATTTTTAATTTCTGATAGATGGTACTTATCACTCTTGCTGCAGCTCTGTGCTACGGACATCAGTGCACCTATTATAAAAGCACTGTTGATGTCCAGTCATTTTGATACAGTGCTAACTTGCTTAATTAAATTGGGTTTCTTAACCAATCATTCCTTAGTCATTTTTTTTGCTATTGTTTTTTATTTTTTTAAATCGTGAGATATAAGCCCTGGCCGGTTGGCTCAGTGGTAGAGCATCGGCCTGGTATGTGGAAGTCCCAGGTTCGATTCCCAGCCAGGGCACACAGGATAAGCACCCATCTGCTTCTCCACCCTTCCCCCTCTCCTTTCTCTCTGTCTCTCCCCCTCCTGCAGCCAAGGCTCCATTGGAGCAAAGTTGGCCCGGGCACTGAGGATGGCTCTGTGGCCTCTGCCTCAGGTGCTAGAATGGCTCCAGCTACAATGGAGCAACACCCCAGATGGGCAGAGCATGGCCCCCTGGTGGGCATGCCGGGTGGATCCCGGTCGGGCACATGCAGGAGTCTGTCTCTCTGCCTCCCCACTTCTCATTTCAGAAATACAGACACACACACACACACATTAAAATTGTGAGATGTTTGTACTACATGAGGAAGATGATGTTAGATGTGAACTGTGGTTTGAAGAAGAATGATAAAGTGAACACCTATGTAGCTACCTTCCAGATGAAGAACACGATGTCCTCAGGACCGTGGAAGCCCGCTCTGAGCCTCTGTCCCATTCTCTTTGTCTGCCTCACCCCGGAGGAGACCCGGCCTTCCCTGCTCTTCTTTACAGGTCAGCCACCATGCTGTTATTTTGCATAAGACATTTTATTGTTTTTGGAAGAAATGAGTAACTTAGACACACCCAGCTGTGTAAGAGAAGGGCGGTGTTAACCACTGCAGGTCCCCATAGTTAGAGAAACTGAACCCCGTCTCTGGGTCAGAGCTGGGCTTTATTTTCCCTGGAAGCTTACAAAGTCCCTTCCGGGGAACTCGGTGGTCAAGGTCATGAATCAGTCCTGGGGAGCGTAGGGTTTGCCGCGGACAGAACAACTGACAGGGCTGTTGTGTGGGTCGTATGTTCGACAGCGGTAAGAAGTGTGCTCAGAGGGGATGAGCACTTCTCTGTGTTCCGAGTTCACGGTGCCCACCCCAGCTCTCCACAGTAGACCAAAGCAGCCACTGAAGAATAACAGGGGTGTCCTCAGTGGATCGAGGCGTCAAGATGGCATCAGGAGTCCATGGGGACAGAGTAGGCACTCCGTTAACTTGTGATTAGGATAAGCCTGATACAGGTAAGAGTCTGGGTCAGGCCCACCTAGGCGCTTTGTGTTCAGGTAGAAGAGATGTTTAAAAAAGAAAAGGGGATTTTTTGTGTGTGTGTGTGTGTGGGGGGGTGACAGCCCTCAGCCTCTTGATCACATCATGGCTGAAGTTCGAATCGATTCCTTCTGCGTTCGTTGTGCTGCCCTGATCTTGGGATCATTCCTCGCTGTATTCTGAAGTTTCCGGGTGCTTCTGACCTGCTGGTCCTCGTGCTCCCCGGACCCCGCCTTCCCCTCCGTCTCAGATGACTTTATCGTGGTGGTAGAACCCATCCTCCAGGCAGGGGGGGGTCTTCAAACTTTTTATAAAAACCACCCACTTCTGCAGTGCTGGTCAACCTGGTCCCTACCGCGCAACCAAACAGCGCTGCGATTGGCCCATCATGAAAGCTGGACCGCCCACTAGTGGGCGGTAGGGACCAGGTTGACCAGCACTGCAAAAGTGGGCGGTTTTTATAAAAAGTTTGAAGACCCCTGCCAGGGTCTTCTGAGACCAGGCTACAGGGGAGGAGGTGCATGTCCTTGAGATCTGACCTATCTAAAAATGTCTCGACCCTGCCCTCATTTTTAGAATGACCGGGTAGACAATTCGGGTTGCTAATCACTTTGAGATGTAATGGGGAAGGTATTGCTTCATCGTCTTCTTGCTCCGCACTGTTTTCTGTTGAGAAGTTAACAGCCATTCATTCCACTTCCTTATTCTCCGATCTGCTCTGAGTGGGTTTTCTTTTGGCTATTTGTACGAACTTCCGTTTTCCCCAATGTTTTGAGGTTTGACCGTGAATTGCCTCGGTGGATATTAGTGTCTACCATGGTGCTAGGGGCTCAGCGGGTGTTTTTAAACCTAGAAGCTGATTTCCTTGGGTTCTGAGAAGTTTTCTAAAACAATTTCATAATTTTAATAATGAAAATCAGGACAATTGTAATGATTTTCTCCTCCTCCGTTTATTTCTATTCTTTCTTTCCTTCTAGGACTTCTCTTATTTGGTTCCTTCGCCTCCTGAACCACGTCGTCTATTTCTTATCTTTCCTCCCATTTTGCATTTCTTTGACTTTTTGCTCTATGTTCTGGGAGATTTCTTTCATTTCATTCTCCCACTGTTTTACCTCCCATCATCATGTTCATCAGTTTTTTGGGGTTTTTTTGTATTTTTCTGAAGCTGGAAACGGGGAGAGACAGTCAAGACTCCTGCATGCACCCGGCCGGGATCCACCCGGCACGCCCACCAGGGGGCGATGCTCTGCCCACCAGGGGGTGATGCTCTGCCCCTCCGGGACGTCGCTCTGCCCTGACTAGAGCCACTCTAGTGCCTGGGGCAGAGACCAAGGAGCCATCCCCAGCGCCCGGGCCATCTTTGCTCCAATGGAGCCTGGGCTGCGGGAGGGGAAGAGAGAGACAGAGAGGAAGGAGAGGGGGAGGGGTGGAGAAGCGGATGGGCGCTTTTCCTGTGTGCCCTGGCCAGGAATCGAACCCAGGACTTCTACACGCCAGGCCAACGCTCTACCACTGAGCCAACCAGCCAGGGCCTTTAAACAGTTCTTTTCCCTTCTCATAGCATCCTGTTCTTGTTTAATAAATGCCGTGTATTTTTCATATCCCTGAGAATTTTAATAGGTCTTTTTGAAGTTTTCTTCTCTCTGCAAAGTCTGTTTTTCCCCAAGTTGTATTATATTTTATTTTCATTATGATTGTTTTGCCTTCTAACTTCTCTGTTGAAATCTTTCCTTCAATGACTGTTCATCCTAGACATGTGCTTATAATGCAAGATGGCAACTCAGAGGTTGACGGCAAGCGTTGAGCCCGTGCGTGGGACACGTTAATGCTGCATTTCATTGCAGCTCTTCTCTGGGATCACCTTTAATGTTAGTATGTTTGGAAATTCTTCTTGGGCTGATCAGATTCCCTAGAGAAGATTCCTTCAGATCTCTTGCTTGGCTTTTGGTAATTTTTTCCTCCCATTCCTTTTCTCTGATTTGCTGTTTCCTATTTTCGATAGGCTAGGGAATTGGGGTGAGGAGACAACCTGTCTAGGACTGTTTGAAATGAGAACAGTTAGATTCCGAGTGGCAGCCTGAGGGACTGGCCTGTACGTAAAATGCTTTAAATGTACGGATTTTGGGCATCTGTTTTGGTGACCCAAAATCATCATGTTTTTGTTTATTTCACATTCTTGGATGTATTCTGAAAACATGATGTGTTTGTGTAACTAAATTCCAAATAGATGAAGTATTAATGCAAATTGTTCTGGAGTAACTTGGGTTTTGTTTAGTCATTTTATTTTATTTTACCTTATTTATTTTTTGTATTTTTTTCTGAAGCTGGAAACGGGGAGAGACAGTCAGACAGACTCCCGCATGCGCCCGACCGGGATCCACCTGGCACGCCCACCAGGGGGCGATGCTCTGCCCCTCCGGGGCGTCGCTCTGCCGCGACCAGAGCCACTCTAGCGCCTGGGGCAGAGGCCAAGGAGCCATTCCCAGCGCCCGGGCCATCTTTGCTCCAATGGAGCCTTGGCTGCGGGAGGGGAAGAGAGAGACAGAGAAGAAGGAGGGGAGGAGGGGTGGAGAAGCAGATGGGCGCTTCTCCTATGTGCCCCGGCCGAGAATCGAACCCGGGTCCCCCGCACACCAGGCCGACACTCTACCACTGAGCCAACCGGCCTACCTTATCTTTTTTATTAAGTGAGAGGAAGGGAGGCAGAGAAATAGACTCCCATATGAACTCTAGTCAGGATCCACCCGGCAAGCCCAGTATAGGGTAATGTTCTGCCCATCTGGGGCTGCTGCTCCGTTGCTTGGCAACTGAGCTATTTTAGCACTTGAAGTGAGGCCATGGAGCCATCCTCAGCGCCCGGGGCTAACTCACTTGAACCATTCTGGTCATGGCTGCAGGAGGGAGGTAGGGAGGGTTAGAGAGAGAGAGAGAAAGAGAGAGAGAGAGAGAGAGAGAGAGAGAGAGAGAGAGAGAGAGAGAGAAAGCAGATAGTTGCTTCTCCTGTATGCTCTGACCCGGGACTTCCATATGCCGGACGCTCTACTGCTGAGCCAACCGGCCAGGGCCTCCTTAGTCATTTTAGTTGATCCAGTACATGGACTTTTCTATATAGTTGATTATAAAATGATTTATTTCTTAGTTTGTTTTCTAATCTTTCTAGTTATTGAAGTAAATACGACGGGTCCATTATTATCATAATTTTTGTTGTTGTTGTTAAAGGAGAGCAATCATTTGAACTCTCTCCAATTATTATAAGACTGTCTACAAGTTATCAAAAGTAATGGGACGCTGTTTTGAGAAATATTTTATACTTGATGTTCTCCAAGGTTCCTGTCGTGCGTTCCTGTTGATTTAAAGGCGTTTGGGGTTTTGAAGTATTCGGCAAATATTTTTACTAATCCTTATGCACCTCCCTCACGAGAGGTGTTGAATCTTTGTAACTTTATTTGGTTTTCTATAATAGTTGAATTTTTAGTGATAGACAAACTTTGAACAAAAATTCTATTTATATGTACATGAACTTACTGTCATTTTGGTTACTATGATTAAACATATTGTTATATTTAGGGTTTATTTAATCATGGCCATAAAAATAAACCTATGAGAGAAGAACATTCAGGTATATACAAGGATCATGAATTGGGGATTGCTAATCTCCAGAGAGGTTTAACAGAAATATTTTCAACAACATGTTTGAGAAGATGATTTATTTTTTAATTGCACCTCTGATGCATTTAAAGCAGGATCGCGTGTACAAAATTTGGATTCACATACCTTTCAGAACACATATTTTGCCTAGACATAAACCTATATAATTCTTGACAGATGGGAGAGTGCCTCTTATTAGAAATCAGCTACAGCTTCTGATTTTCTGAATGACCTTGAGCAGACTGTTACTTACCATACTTTTTCCTGACTGTAACACTGTGGTGAAGGTGTTAAGTCTGACCCTACCAACTCACTGCCGTGTTCTAGGGATTAACGAACTAATGTCTGTAAAATATTTTGTTCTTCTGAGAATTGGAATTCCCCAAATAGATGATGTTATCATTAATGTTATGTATTGTGTTCAGCACGTTGGACCAGATAATGATGCCATTGTGTCAGCTAATGTTTTGGATTTCTTTTAATTAAAGTTACATGGAGACAGTGGTGTGCTTGCCGCAGTCTTGTCCTCCCCTGAAAGTGGCAAGTGAATATTAACATGAAATATTTAAATTATACATAATTAAAAGGTTCTTAAGAATTTATCGGCTTCAGGGAAAAAGAAGGAGTAAGAAAATACTTCATTAAGATTCAGGAATTCTAACAATTGTATTTTGAAGAATTATATTACTGGGTTTGTGGCACTCATAATATTTTTAAATATTCATTTTTCAGCTGGTGGTGATTGAGCCTTGTCAAACACAGTATACACCAGTGAACAATCCACAAATGAAATTAAGAAAACAGCTACGCTTACAATAGCATTATAAAGACGGAAACTTTAGATTAAAAATAAAATGCAAGACTAGCACATTGAAAACTACAAAACATTGTTAAATTATAGAATATCTAAATAAATGGAAAGATATCACATGCTTATAGATTGGAGAACTTAATAAATAGTATTAAAATGGCATGATTCCCAGATTGATATGCAGATTAAACACAATTTATATCAAAATCTGAGCTGAAATTTTCTGTTGAGGCAGAATTCAACAAGCTGATTCAAAGATTACATAGAAGTAAAAGGGACCCATAGTAACCAAACAGCATCGAAAAAGAAAATCAAAGTTGGTGGTTTCACACTTCCCAATTTCAAATACTCCAAAGGTATAGTAATGAAGACAGTGTGGTATTGGCATTAAAAAAGAAAAAAAAAGACATATAGATCAATGGAATAGGATTGAATGTCCAGATATAAACCCTTACATTTATAGTCAATTGATTTTAACCAAAGTGCTAAGACAATTCAATTAAATGGAGAAGAGAATAGTCTTTTCAGCAAATTGTGCTGGGACAACTGGATTTCCATGTGAAAAGAATGTCTGGTCCCCTCCCTCACAACTTGACAAAAATGAACTCAAAGTCTTTCTAATAGCTAAAGCTGTTAAACTCTCGGAAGAAAACATAGTGATCTTGAGACCTTGGGTTAAGTAATAGTTTCTTAGATATCACACTGAAAAATACAAGCAGCAGAAGAAAAACAATTTTTCACCCACTGCTGTCGGCATGTAAAACGGGGCAGCCGCTTCGGAAAGCAGTTTGTCAGTTCCTCAAAATGTCAGAGATGCAATTACCATTTTGACCCAGCCGTTCCACTCCTATATGTGATAGGTACCCAAGAAAAATGAAAACATACATCCATTTAAACATGTGGCCACGAATATTTCCAGCAGCTCATTATTTATAATAGCCCCCAAGAGGAATCAATCCTAATGTCCATCAACTAATGAACTGGCAAATAAAATGTAGTATTGCCCACGCACTTAAATATTACTCAGCAGTGCAAAGGAGGGAAGCGCTGATGCTGTTGCATTCTGTGACACGGAAGAACCCTGAACACGTTCTACGAAAGGAGAGGAAGCCCACACAAGACTCTCTCACTTACTCTGTAGTTTCCCAGGGCTGGGAACGAGGTGGGGAATAGAATGGAAGTCAGTGGGTGTGGAATTTCTTTTCGGTGGATGGAATATTCTAATACTAGGTGGTGACAGTGACACGTTTACGTGAACATACTAAATTCCATCAATTGTACACTTTATAAATAAAGTTTGTGGTATACAATCATCTCAGTAAAACTTGAAGTAAAAAACCCAGTTATTCTGTAGCTGTCAGTAAAATAATCAACAACAGAAGGTTTGGGACCATGCTTTATGGACCCTTTGTGTGTGTGTGTGTGTGTGTGTGTGTTGGAGATGTATACGGGGCTGCCAAGTGACAGGAAACTGAGTGACAGGAAACCAAGTGACAGGGTTTTGGGTGTCACCAGGTTTTCCTCCAGGCGCTAAGGAAGTCCCTCTTTTATTCATCATATAGGTTGTAGTTCCACATAAGATTTTGTTTGGAAAATGGATTGATTGTACTGCTTTTAAAAATAAAATAATGGGAAGTAGATTTTCAAAGCATGAATCAGTATTTACAAGGATCTGGCTTGCCACATATATATACACACACATATATATATATGAATATATTTTTATATATGAATGTATATATATTATGCGTATATCCTTAGTTTATCCTTTCAGTCAGTATTTTTGAGCATTTTGTGTGCCTTTGCATCCTAATATTTATATAAATAATGTAACATTTCAAGTGGTGATATCACTTTGGATATTTTATTTTATTTTTTTATTTGGTGATTTTCCTTGTATGGTAAAGCCCCTTTGATTATTATAGTTCTTTTCCTCAAAATATATAGGTTGTATGTATTTGAAACTAAAGTAGAAATTTTTCCTTTTCTCGTATTTTTTTTCATGGATTGAGCATTTTAAAATATCACTTATATTCTCTTTTGCCTTGTTAACTAAGCCTCTTTAACTCTGAATGGCTGCAGTAGAGTTTACAATATGTATATTGAGTTTTTATGTCTGTCTCTAAATAATATTGTATCCCTTCATGTGAAAGGTACGTGCTACAGCAGCATCCTGTTACCTCCCCTCCTGCCCCTTGTGCTGTTACTATCACATATTTTTATATACATTATAAGCTCTACAATAATTCCTCTCAATTATATTTAATCATGTTTATATTTTACAATGCTTTTCATTCCTTTTTGTTGATAGAAGATTTTATCTTATGACCTTTTCCTTCAGCCTTTAAGACCATTTTTAAAGCCCCCCCCCCCCCCCCCCCCAGTTCAGTCTTTTGAAAAATTCTCTAAGCATCTCTTTGGTGGAAAACCAATTTTAGTTCTATTGTAAAATGACATTTTTACTGGATATAGAATTCCAAGGTGAGTCTTAATTTTTCCTGAAAGAGAAGGATGCTCTTCCATTGTCTTCTGACTTGTATTGTTTCTGATGAAAAGTTAGTAATCAGTCTCACCTACTCCCTGTGTGAAATTTATTTATTTATTTTTCCTTTTGGCTTCTTTGTAAGTATTTCTTTGTCATTAGTTTTTTCAGGAATTTCATTAGGATGTGCCTAAGTTTGTTTTCTTAGTTCTTATTCTGTTTGGGGTTTGTTGGCCTTTTGGCTACATGGGTTTATATTTTCAATTTGCCACAATTTTAAAATTATATCATCAAATACTTCTTCCTGTACCAACACTCCAGTGATGTGTGTAGAGTATATTGCCTCTTCACTCACCGTGTGACTTCCCCTTGAGGTCTCGGGCAGGCTCACACAGCCGCTGACAGACAGGACCGGTGTTTTCTCTTGTCAGCCCTGTGCAGGGTTTCTGAGGGACAAGGGACACGACAGGCAGAAAGAGACCCCCGGATACACATGGAAGACGAGCATTTGGAGTCTAAATCTTTATTATATGTGGCTTAAGTGTCTGTTTGTCGCCGATAGCTTATTGGTTGCTTGCGTAACCGTACTAGCCAATGGGGTGAAGTTGCCACGGCTGAATGCAAATTGAGCGGGTCAGGGGGAATGTGAACATTTGTTTGCATTGGCAATCATCTGCTTTTGAAACAATTTAAGGCTGAATGCAAATTGAGCGGGTCAGGGGGAAGGTGAACATTTGTTTGCATTGGCAATCATCTGTTTTACATAAAAACTACGTCTTAACGTAATTTCTTTTAAGAACGCCTCCTAGAAAATACAGCACTGAAGAGGAGAGAAAAGGAGCTAAAGCTGCACAAAAATGGCTTTCTCGACAAAAAGAAACCACTGAGCAGAGAAAGACAAGGCTTGCTTCAGTCGCAGAGCAAATGAGTCTTTCTCGGCAAAATGAGACTGATGAGCATAGAGAAACAAGGCTTGCCTCAGATGCAAGACAAAAAAGCCTGTCTCGACAAAATGAGTCCCTTGAACAAAGGCAGGAGAGAAATGCAAAAAAACGACAGAGTAATGCTGACCGAAACACAAAAAGGATTAAAACAGTTTCAAACAGAGAAACTTTAATTTTTGAGCATTCCTTTGGTGACATGATTATTAAAAGTGAACACTGTCAGTCCTTAAACTTCAAGTTAGAAACTAATCGATTTGATTGTGGCAAGAAAGGATTTTCTCAATGTTGCAAGTACGGAAACATTGTAGTTCCACTAATTGAGAATTATCCACCACTCTTGAATAAATTATTGACTAATCAGCATCCAAATAGCAAACAGTACATGGATAGCATTCGATCCATTAATAGTTCGTTTGCTTTTGCGTCCATAGGAAACAAACCAATTGACTTGCCTGGACCAGGACTTTATTGCTTTCAACTTCATGGTCAAGTTTACCATCAAACTGGAACTCTCAAACAGGATTGCCATTTCAATTGAGACGTAGACAATTTCCTGTAAAACTTGCCTTTGCTATGACCATCAATAAGTCTCAGGGCCAAACGCTTAAGCGTGTTGGCATTTTTTTACCTGAGCCTGCATTTGGACACGGTCAACTTTATGTTGCCTGTTCAAGAGTTCGTGAAAGAACGGACGTAAAATTAAAAATAATTGATGGTCCTCTGCAAGGCGAGCTTTAAAATGATGGAAAGATCTACACAAGAAATGTTGTGTACAAAGAGATCTTTGACATGTGAATTAACATTTTATTATTTAAATCACCTTTATTTATTGAGCTAGCGGTGGCTCTTAAGAAATGTACCGCCAGTGG
The DNA here is from genome assembly GCF_036850995.1 of Saccopteryx leptura. Classification (NCBI taxonomy): domain Eukaryota; kingdom Metazoa; phylum Chordata; class Mammalia; order Chiroptera; family Emballonuridae; genus Saccopteryx; species Saccopteryx leptura. Next base: position 193,725,758 of record NC_089508.1, on the reverse strand, counting down.
TTTCCTTCATTGCACTCTACTTTAAGCAATTAAGCAAGTAGAAGGGGGAAACCCCGTGGGGCACTAAGCAAAGGGGCGTCCTCCCTGCCTGCCCTGGGTAATTCAGTTTGAATTAGCAGACACCTTTGCACAAATCATTTTAATTACAATTTATAATATCTAGAACAGCGGTCATTTCGTCTGACCGCCGGGCTTTCTAGTTTTTAGATAACTGAATGGTTTAGAACAGTGGTTCTCAACTCAAGCTGGGCGGGAGGATCAGGAGTATGGGTGGGGCCAGTGCTGGTCAGACCTCAGTAGGCAGCCCTGATCGGAGCAGCTTGGTTGAGAAGATCCCTGATATGGAGGTGGCTGGGGATGCAGTCATTGTCTTGTCCCTCCAGCTTCTCTAAGACAGACAGCTTTATCCAAAGTAGGTCTCATGATGTTTTCCCCAGTCTCTGGACCTGGGGATTTCTGTACGGACGCTTGAATTCAACTTTGGAAACCACTGACTTTTGGGTGATGGGTATGCAACATAATTCAATGACAAGATAACCTGGACATGTTTTCTTTGAACATACGTACCCTGATTTATTGATGTCACCCCATTAAAATTAATAAAAATTTATATAAAAAAACCCCCAAACCAAACCACTGTGGGCTGCTGGTCAGCATGGTGAAGGAAGAACAGTGTGTGAGGTGTGAGAAGGCCAGAGTGTCTCAGGGAGGTTAAAATTTCATAGGACAGCAGTGTCTGATCGTCAGATCGTAAGTGATCTGCACAGAAAATGCGGTTGCCAGTAAGTGTCACTCATAATGGTCTCGGCTGGTTGAAGTTTTTACTTGGCAGTGTTTGGTTGTTTGTGTCATGTGACAGCATTTCAACTGACGACTGACATTCAGATTTTTGTTTTTCAAAAAAAAAAATTATTGGTCTGGTAGATGGAGGATTCAATGAAGAAATGAAGGGTGATGAGAGGCTGGATTTCGGGGAGGAATGTCATTGTTTTTCTTTCCAGATATTTCAGCTCATGTTTCTCTCCACAGTGAGGAGTTTCCTGGTTCATAATCACCTTTAGCAGAAATGTCACTGGTCTTTAAAGAGAGAGTTGTGTACCATGGGAGATATACCACTTTTTTCATTCATTTAGCACATTTATTTAGCCTGTGCCATGTGCCAGTTAAACTGTCGGCTCTTGGGGAGACATCAGTGACCAAATGGACAAAGATTCCGGCCCTCCTGGAGCTTTTATTTAGTGGCCGTATTCATCGGGGACAAATAATTAATGATCAATGTAGCAAATAAATTATATGGCATGTTATAAGGTGATTGGCGCTATGGGAAAAGACATGGGGTGAGCATAAGGGATGAGGTTGAGTGGTCCGCACTTTAAGTAATGTGGGGGGGGGGGGTGACATTTGAACCAAGAAACCCTTGAGAGACATGAGGGGGTGTGAGTTATCTCTGGAAAGAGTGTTCTGGTGAGCGCAAGGACCAGACAGGAGAACGGTCCAGAAGGCTCCAGTAAGCGCCTGGTCGGTAGGAGGAAGTAAGCTAGAGAGATGCCAGGGGCTGGGCCATCAGTGCCCTGGGGCAAGGACTTTGGCTTTTACTCTGTGTAAGTTGGGAAGTCACCTGAACAAGAAATGACAGGATCCGGCAGAAGAGGACTGCTCTGGCGGCTGTATTGCAGAGTGTAAGGACGAGGCGACAGCAGGGAGACCAGGTCAGGGGCTCCTGCGGTTATCGGGGCCAAAAGTGGGCTGGCCCAGGATGGCAGGAACCTCAGGGTGGAGCCAGCGGGGATTTCCTGCTGGATGTGTGGTCTGAGAAAGGACTCGAAGGTCCTCCCCACAGCCTGCGTCTGTTCCTTTTTTTTTTTCCTGAAGTTGGAAACAGGGAGGCAGTCAGACAGATTTCTGCATGCGCCCGACCAGGATCCACCCGGCACGCCCACCAGGGGGCAATGCTCTGCCCATCCGGGGCGTCGCTCTGTCCCAACCAGAGCCACTCTAGCACCTGAGGCAGAGGCCACAGAGCCATCCCCAGCACCCGGGCCAACTTTGCTCCAATGGAGCCTCGGCTGCGGGAGGGGAAGAGAGAGACAGAGAGGAAGGAGAGGGGGAGGGGTGGAGAAGCAGATGGGCGCTTCTCCTGTGTGCCCTGGCTGGGAATCGAACCCAAGACTCCCGCACGCCAGGCTGACGCTCTACCACTGAGCCAACCGGTCAGGGCCATGCAGCTGTTCCTTTAATAAGGTAACCCAGCATTTTCTTTCTCCCTTGTTGGCATTTATAAGGTGTGCTCTGAAAACTATACTGTATTTAGATTATTCTTCCTTTCTTTTCATTTGCAGAGTGGCGATAACTTTACTTATTTGTATGTCCCAAGATTTCAGTGATAGTGATTTAAAAAAAAAAAAAAGCTCTAGTTCAAAAACAACTTAAATTCATTGAAGTTTAAATTATTTAAAGTTCAATAAGTAGATTATTTTGGTCATTTTACTTACATTAGTGCTCTACATTTAAATTTCCTGTTTAATGAACATTTAACTAACACGTATAATTTGCTAATCAGATTGTCAGACTTTGTTAAATGGCTTGTCGAAATGGTTTTTGGTTTGTGTTTTTTTTTAGCATCTATTCCTGTCTCCTTAATGTTGTGGAATTCCCTCTTTAATTCAATTTTTCCCCCCTCCTCTGGTGATAGCCTTAAGCGACAGTAGTTAGCGATTATTATTATTTTTTATTTCTTGATGATAAAAATAAACTGACCGTAGAAAATTAGTAAAGCATAAAAGTTTAAAGAAGCAAAAAGAGAAAAAAAAATTAATCATCCTTTTACCATTCTGAAGTTAAATGACTCGTTTGGAGAGTGGAATCATTTTTGAGGGTCATTGTACATAGCGTGAGGTTGCCGTCCAGGAATTCCACGAATAAAAACGGATAACACTGGCCCTGGCCGGTTGGCTCAGTGGTAGAGCGTCGGCCTGGCGTGCAGGGGACCCGGGTTCGATTCCCAGCCAGGGCACATAGGAGAAGCGCCCATCTGCTTCTCCACCCCTCCCCCTCTCCTTCCTCTCTGTCTCTCTCTTCCCCTCCCGCAGCCGAGGCTCCATTGGAGCAAAGATGGCCCGGGCGCTGGGGATGGCTCCTTGGCCTCTGCCCCAGGCGCTAGAGTGGCTCTGGTCGCGGCAGAGCGACCCCCCGGAGGGGCAGAGCATCGCCCCCTGGTGGGCAGAGCCTCGCCCCTGGTGGGCGTGCCGGGTGGATCCTGGTCGGGCGCATGCGGGAGTCTGTCTGACTGTCTCTCCCCGTTTCCAGCTTCAGAAAAAAAACAACAACAACAACAAAAAACGGATAACACTGAACATGACTGAGCTCTTAACTCCGAGCCAGGCACTGTTCTTGGTCCCACTGGTCCGGAAGTCCTCCCAGCGACTCCGTGTGGCGGAACATAACTGTGACTCCATGTCACTGCTGGAGGACCTGACAGGAGATGGTGCTCAGAGCGTCAGGATCACACTCAGGTGGTCCGCCTCCCCCAGGACCTCGTCTTTGTCTCTGTGCTGCTGCTCCGCTTGGAGATGATGCTGGATCTCAGGACTTTTGGGATATGGTTTCTTGTTTTGGTTTATTTCTCACTGAACATTAATAAAACGTTTTCGAATGCATCTTCAAGTGTATTCCTGGTTTTGTGCATTGCCTTTTCCTGTCCTTGAATTGTTCTTCGTTTGCTGCCAACTCTTTATTCATGACGAAATGAACCTGTTAGGTTGTGTCTTAGGTTACAGATGTTTTTGTCCAGGTTTATGGTTTGCTTTTTCGTTTTAAGTTTTGAAGCTTTGATCGCAAATTTTGATTTTTTTAAAAAGACTTTATTCAGAGAGGAGAGAAGGAGGAGAGAGAGAGAGAGAAGAGGGGAGGAGCAGGAAGCATCAACTCCCATATGTGCCTTGAGCAGGTAATCCCAGGGTTTTGAACCGGCGACCTCAGCGTTCCAGGTCGATGCTTTATCCACTGCGCCACCACAGGTCAGGCGACCACATTTTTTTTTTTTAAATGTGGCCCCGAGTATTCATTTGGTTCTCTTATGATTTCTTCTGTTGCCTCGAAACAGAAATGTCATGTAGAAAGTGGGTCGTATTCACGTGTACGTTTTTGCCTTCGTTAACGGGATTTTGTCTGGAATTGTGTTAACATTATAAATCAACTTGGGAATAACTGACATTTTCAAAAGTAGTCTTTCTATACATAGCCATCTCTTTGCTCAAATCTTTGTTATTTTGAGTGTGGCTCAGTGAAGACTTGACTCAAGCAAGGCTCATGTGGCTAAATGTTAAATTTATGGCAAACAATATAAAGAAAATATT